>NW_026294391.1:133663300-133737310 GCF_007827085.1 Peromyscus californicus insignis | reverse complement strand
CCACACAGTGCTTGGTGGTGGCACAGAATCACAGGGTGTCGGGGGCCTGGTTGAGGTGATTTCTGCAAACCTCCCTTCTGCAAGGGACTAGACAGAATCCCGGGTACTGCAGGTACTAGAAGGTATGTGGGAAACAGAGTGAGGGATGGGCGAGAACATGGAGGGTCCCCATTGCCCCTTGTGTACTCTTTGGTCAACGCTGGACAATGCGTCACCATTTTCGATGTCCGCTGGGCCCTTTCATGGGTGGCAACTGCTGGGCCCGAGCCAGGCATATGTGACTGTTGGACCCATCTGTTGCAAGAGCACCTCCTAGCCCCACCTCTTGAGTTTGCATGATACTCCCAGGCCATCCATTCATCTGTGCCAGGGCAGCCTCAACCAAGGATGGATACTTGGCCCACCACAGGCAAGTGTGCCTGCTGGGCCAGCCTCAAGTATGTAAACTTGCTGAGGGGCCTCACACAGGGACAGGAAGATGCATATTCACCTGCTGGGTGCTCAGCCTTAGCCTGTATCGCCTACCACGCATGTCAGGCACCCCCCTCCCCACCCCACACACCCCACCCCACCCCCGTGCACGTATGCGCTTGCGTGCGCATACACAAACACACACACACACACACACACACACACACACACACACACACACCCCTCATATATGTATACCAGCTGGGCCCACTTGCTGGGCCTTTCTCACGTATAGGTGCTGTTCCAGCCAATCAGTAAGCATGCTTGCTTGTGGGGGCAGACAGTAGCTAGGTGTTACTTTCCTCAAAAGAGAAAGAGGTTTCTGAGGGGTGGGTCTCGGAATAGGATTGTCTTGGTGGGTGACAAGAAATCAGCAGAAAGGGCTGAGATTGAGGGCTACAGGCTTGTGGAGAGCTCTGCATTCAACCAGAAAAATGGAACAGAAAGTGATTGGATGTGGTGGGATATCGGTGTCATCCTCCTGCCTCCTCTTTGCTCCAGCACAGCAAGTGCCAGGACACATGGCCACAGCCTGTGGAGTCCCGGTACCTGTTTCCATTGCCGTCATGAAATTGCTTCTTGGTGTCTTTACTGTCTGTGCACACCAGCATTTCAGGAGTCCTGCCCAGCCCAGCAAGGCCCCAGCCATGTCAAGCAAGGAACAGAAAGACATGGAGAGACGTGCCAAGCGCCCAAGGGTTGATCAGAATCTCCCATCAGATGACTTCCAGAACCCAGATGCAATCACCCCCGGTAACAACTGATAAGGGGCATATAGGGCTGGGCCTAACGGAGGGGACATTATACTACTCCTTGGCAGGTGGAGCACAGGAGTGGCCTGGTACTAACCAGGTCATTGCATGGGATTGCGTGGGTGGGGTGGAGATGGGAGATTCGGGTGCTGAGAGCTGATTCTCAAAGCATATTCTGGGTTTCTGTCCCCACCTGACGTTCTCACCCCGTGGCAGAGGTACAAGGCTCACAGAGGAGAGCCATTGTCCTGACCAATGTGCCTCTGACAAAGCCCATGGGTCACAGTGAATTTCCTTGAAAAGCTTGTACAAATACATGTACCTGCTGTCCCCAGACTCCGGCCGAGCTGAATTTCACCTGTGTGTGTGTGTGTGTGTGTGTGTGTGTGTGTGTGTGTGTGTGTGTGTGTGTGTGTTGGGGTGGGGGGCATGAGTTCCTGGAAGACTACTTTAAAACTGTTGTTGGCCATGGGCTCAACCAACCCTAGAGTGAAGCTGTTTCCCATGTAGGATGATGAGAACAGCACACTTCATTCGCAAAGGTTTTTTTTTTTTTTCCTTTCTTCTCAATGCAGCAAACAATCCAGCAGTTGATACCAGTGAGATGGGCAGCTGTTCCTCAGGACCAGACGTGCAAGAGGCCAGGTGATGTCTTAAAGGAACTTTGGCCTGTCCCAGGAGGTAGTTTCAGTGTGGTTTTATGCAGGCATACAAAGAAATTTCTGCCCTTTGCTGGAAAATGGATCCAAACGGAGAGTTTGGTGTTAAGTGAAATAAGCCAGCACCAAAGAGACCACAGTCACCTGTTTTCTCTCATTTGATGATCCTAAATTATAAATAGGTCCATAAAATAATATAATCCGAATTCAGAAGAGAGGCTGGGAAGAGGCAGGCAATGCCCAATAGAGGGGAAGGTTTGAGGAGTAGAGGCCGACTCTGGAGGTTGAATATGGTCACATGGCATGAAAGTTGAAGAGACACTGGCTGGGTGATAGAGGAGGACTAGCAGGAGGGTACTGAGGAAGGATGAGAGGGAATATGGCTGGAGTGCACGACAGATGGGTGAGTACACCTTTATGAGGCGCCTTGCAGCTGTACCGTGGATGGGTTCCAGTAAACCTTTAGTATAAAATCCCCTACACTGCCACAACATAACACGGGAGTCACCGCTTGAGGAGAGGGGACACTTCCGTGGAGCTGCCTGCAGTTGGGCAGGGAGCGAACGCCAGGGATGCAGTTTTCATGTGTCATCCAACACCCAGCCAGAGGTTGGGGTCCTGGGGATACAGCTGACTTTGAGTCACCCATGCTCCAGTAAGTAACCCTTACCCATGTGCCCGTATGTATTCTGCAGTGAACTCATTGGTTCACTGTGAAAACGCGAATAAAGGAATAAAAGTAATGGCCCCAAACAGGAAAATCCAACTTTGCCTCACATAAGCGCTAGTCTCTCCAAAACCAAGCGCCTCACCTTTCCTTCGAAGCAAACTTGGGATGTTTGTCCTCAATTAAGGATTCTTGTGTGCATTTTCCATAGGGAGCCTGTTCAGAAGAGGATACCGGATGTCAAAGGTGTGTTTGAGCAGATGTTGCTAGTCCCAGAGCCCTCTTTCTGACCCTACAACTTAATATGTGGTGAGAACGTGGTCACCCGCCAACAGGACTCTGTTACACTTCTGTCGCCCAGAGGATTTTTGGGGGTGGGGTGGGGTGGGGTGGGGGAGACAGTAAATTGCCATTTATCCTTCAGGGGGCACCTTTAGTTTAACTTTTAGCTGGCCTCTCTGAGCAGGGGGGTGTTGTAGCTGTCACTGAGGCCGTGGGGAGAGTTTCCTGCTTCCTGCATTGCTGAAGAGTGTTACTAGGGATGATGGGCAAGCAGATAAGTCTCTGCTTTTTATCTTTACTGCACGAGTGGCATGTCGCATTTCAACAGCTGTTTTTCACCTTCTGAATTAAGTCATTTTTTTTCTGGCTTTCCGAAGTTGCTCTCCTCCAGGAAGCCCTGCCAAAGGAGGGCATGGAAAACAGCCTTTAGGCCGTACACGTTTATGAGCCTGCCAGGGAATGCTGAAGGCAGCCACACTGTGGACAGGGAAGAAAAGTGTGATAGCATGCAAACATCATGCATGCCACACTAGCTTGTTTTCTGTCATCCACGGTAACCAAGTCAGTGTACCACACGCCCCTCAGGCCGAGACAGCTTTTATTCACTGGTGTAGGTGGCCCTAAAACAGCATTACTGGAGAGACACCGTCAGTTCTTAGCCAGTGTATAGAGTCAATTCATACAAGCAAGGATGTCTGACAGCATCGCTCTTTCTGGTACAGATGAACTGCTTGGGTTTTTGAGGTGTCCAGAAAATGGTTTGTCAGTGGCGGTCACTCGTCAAAGCTCGATGCCCCCACACCTGTATTCCTAGCACTTAGGAAGTGGAGGCAGGAGAATCAGGAACTGGAAGTCGTCCTCACTTACCTCTCAAGTTTGAGACCAGCCTGGGCTACACAAGACCCGGTCTAAAATTAAAAAATAAAAATACAACGAAGAGCAAAATGGACACCAGATCTGTAGATACTCCTATTACCGTGTAGGTGATGTGTCAGGGATGAAAGTGCGCCTCTTCCTCTGGGTATTTGATTTAAAGTGATACCATTTCCTTTCTCGACTAGGTGACGTTACTCGGTACCTTCTGGCAAAGAGGAAGCAGTTTGAAAAGGATATAAATGCCTCTTTGAGCAGCCTGAATGAAAGCCTCCAGAGTGTTTTCAAAACCCAACAGAAGTCAAGGTAAAGTTGTGACCCTCTGTCAACGAGACCTGTACAGCTTTTACTCTTCCTTCCAAAGTCACTCCTGCCTGCCATTGTGGTCCTGCACAGAGTGGAATCGCTAATGGGACCTACATAGCACTGCATTTTCTCTATGAGCTAGTCCTATTCATAGCTGGCGGGGACCCCCCCCCTCCCCCACTTTTACGCAGCTGAGATGTATTAGCTTCAAGACTGGCAAGAGACCGGTTTCCCCCCTGTCAGATAACAATACAGATAACTTCCTGTAAGGAAGGCCAGTCTTCTATGGTCTACGTTGTGCCCATGTCGGGGGCGGAGGTTCTGTGCCCTCTTCGTGTATCTAAAGTCCCAGAGGATGAAGGGTATGTTGCCTTCACAACACAGACTTGGGCTCTCAGAATCTCTAGGTTACTCCATAAGGGAAAGGGAAGATGAGTCTAATTTTAAGCCAGAAATGCAATCTTGGGAAATGTATGCATCACAGCATCCTAGGTGTTCGAGAGGGAAGACAGGTGAAATGGCGGCGCGTCACTGGCAGCAAATTAGGACAACATTCTTCTGGGACGAGAGTCACATTGCTGCCTCTCAAGAGCCAATTTCATTCATGTCCCCTTTCTCTTTTGCTCCTAGCTCTTGTTTCAAAATGATGAGTGTGTGCGCCATTGCCTTACCCACACGCAGTGTGACAATGCTCAGTAATTGTTACTGTGTTTTACAGGCAGGAGCTTCACTCCATGCACTCCCAGATGTTTGAGTCTCTCTATCACAAGTGGCTGGACGAGGTAGGGAGAG
This sequence comes from Peromyscus californicus insignis, assembly GCF_007827085.1. Classification (NCBI taxonomy): domain Eukaryota; kingdom Metazoa; phylum Chordata; class Mammalia; order Rodentia; family Cricetidae; genus Peromyscus; species Peromyscus californicus. Next base: position 133,732,508 of record NW_026294391.1, on the reverse strand, counting down.
CAAGGGAGCAAGAAGAACACCTTACTGTGAGTGTCTCTCTCTTAGCTTGGACTAGATCCACTGTGTCTGTTTCCAAAGTGTCAGGGCTTCAGTGCATCAAGTCGAGAGGGAAAGGGACAGGACAGGACATGAGCCTACGGAGACAAGGAGGGGGGTGGATGTGGCCTGGAGAGACTGGCCATCCTCTCTGGCTTGCTTCTTTTTCTGTGGAGGGGTGATGTGGTCATGGGTTAGGAGCCAGCATGGGGGGCTGGGGGAGGCTGAGCAGGCACTGCCTGGAGAGTGCAGGAGAAGGTATGGGCTTGTATGCTCAGAGGGAGGGGAGCCTTTGTGATCCACACAGTGCGGATGCCAAGTAGTGCGGGATGGGGTGGGGCTTGGGGGGGGGTCCCAGGTAGCCTTCTGACACAGTGATCAGGGAGGCAGAGTGAGAACAGTCAGTATGGACACCGAGTAGTGCGGTCTTTGAGGAATCTTTCATCCTGATGGAGGATAGAACTGTACTCCCAAAGGCGCTGACTTCCAAAGGTGGGGAAGCAGAACCTGGAATCTGAGGGAGATGGAGACAGATTCCAGTCTGGTGGTGAGGAGCATGTTCTCTGGACCCCATTGCTTGGGATGCAACCATAGTCCTGACACTTGCTCATTGTGAAAGCTCAGGAAAATAATTAACCTCCCTGCCTCAGTTTCCTAGGAGTAAAAGCCGACCTGTGAAGAATCCCTACCTTTCTAGACTTTGTGTATTGAGTGGTTTCATTTTGTGGCATGTTGCTATGGAACGTTTGACCGTGGGAGCTGATGCATGTTTGCTGTTCGTCTTCCCTGCCCTTCTTATTTGGTTGATAATGTAGTTGATGGAATGTCACAAGCTGGGGAATGACTGATTGATGAGGAAGGCTTTGGTCAAAAAAAAAAAAATTTTTTTTTTTTTTTTTGAAAAGAAGGGTTTCCTTGGAAGCTATTCTGTGTCCTCGTTGTATTAAAATAAATACTTTATGAAAACAAAGGAATGCTTTGTACTTAATTTTGGTGAGGTGAGAATCCACAGATTAGGTGGGTCTTGTGTTAATTTCAAAATGAATAATTATTTCATAGAATTTTTGCACAGGCTTGACAGACTATCTCACTCTGTGACTGGTCAGACCGTGTTATGTTGCTTTTGGCAGTGAAGGGCATGTCTTCAAACTTGTTCATGAATGTCAGAACACAAAACATCACGGGAAGCAGTTCCTGTAAGCAGCAGGGTTGGATGTTGAGCTTTACTGACATTTTGTCATTGATTTCCTCTATTTCAGCTTATAGCTCAGCAGCAGATGAAGATTTTACAGAAAGCTATAGAGGATCATGAAACCAGGATTGAAAACGCTAAAGATTTATGTGACACATTTTTGAAGGTCTGGTGGATTGCACTTGTTAACAGAACACACCCATTTATGTCACACCAGGTGTCTGTAAAAGCAGAAGACAGGTTGGCCCTTTCTCAGTTTGTGGGAGAAGTAATTAGTTTTGAAAACCGGGATCACATTCTCTTTGGATTATTTTCCCCACACATAGGAGAAATGCTAAGGTTTGTTTAACCTGGGAAACTGATGACAGTGTTGGGGACAGTGTTCTAGCACGGGAGCTGGTGACTGGAAATTTGCTTAGAAAGGAGCATACTGCATCGCGGTGATGAGCTATTAGTGACCTCTCGTGACATTTCGATGGAAATTGGCAAGTCTGGGGATCCTTCTGGTTTTCTTTGACTCGTTTGGATTGGACAGGTCGGTAAAACAAGCAATGGGCAAGGGTAGATTTTATTTTCTTTCATGTTGAGTGTTTTGTAGTCTTCCGACATCAGCATTGTTCTTGAGTATTGGTGGCCGTGTATTTCAAGAGCTCCCCAAGAGATGTGGGGAATGACAAAGCTGGCAGAGGATTAACCCTCTTTGAACTGAGAGCTGCGAGCTGGCAATCGTACCCTTGCCGAAGCTCTAGTTCCTAAGTGACCTCTATATATCCAGGAGTTGAAGCAGCCCTTCAATGGGAATTCTTTTGGATGCTCTCATTTAAATACACTATGAAATAATCTCTCCTCATATCTGATTCAGATGCCTTAACTAACGTGCTCAGTGTGCCACAGTAAATTAAATGTTTTCAAGATGCTATCGAGAAGCTAGGCCTGTCTTTGCTGAGCAAGCATGAGTACCCCATTTAGTACCCTAGTGAATATCCCCAGCAGCCATGTGTCCTCCAGGCATGGCAACAGGTGCCTGTAACCCCAGAGTGGTGAGGGTAGAGAGAGACACAAGGACCCCTGGGGCTTGTGGGACCACCAGTACAGCCAAATTGGAAACCCCGTGTTTAGTGAGAGACCCTGCTTCAAAAAGTCATGTGGTGAGCGGTTCAGGAAGGCGCCGGCACATGGGAGCACACACATGTGTATGCGTGCAAACATGTACATGTGAAGGAAATCACTTTGAGTGTTTTTTATGACCTCTGGTCTCCACACTCAAGCACACATACAGGGACACCCTCCGGCACACACCCATGCACACAGAAAAGTAAAAATGAATTTTCAAGACCTTGGGGGCCATCTACATACATCCAGTCCTTTAGGAAGAGCTTAAGGAAAGGGAACATGCAGCTCTAATGCAGCTGAATACTGCTTGGGAACTGGTTGGAAGAACTGACCAGAAAGGCTTGATTCTAACTGTGAGTGCTCAATGTGAGCAGCACCACAGAGGGAGCCTTGTGACTGGGCCTCTCTGGCTTCCCAGGTGGTCCCTGCCCTTCTGCCCTGTGCTCTTCTGACTCCCTCACTCTCTTGATCTCCCTCTGCCTCTCCACTCAGGCTTCCCTCCTTTCCTAGTCCTTGGCTCTGGCTCTGAGGGACTATTGTCCTGAAACATGGCCTTCCAGATTTCCCAGAGGCCTTCCTTCTTAATTCTCTCTGCTTCCTGTGTCCTCTGCACAACACGCCCCCTCTCCCTCCCCCTCCGTCCCCCCCCCCCCCCCACAGCCTCTTGACAGCTTCACTGGCTGCCTGCTTCCCTCTGTCCATCTTGTCTTCCCTCCTCCCAGTGCACCAGCTTCCCCTGAAGTGGCTCCTATTCCGTGTCCATGCTTTGCTTCTGCTCTTTGCCCAGAAAGCTCCCTGTGCCTTGTCTTCTCTAAGGAAATCTTACGTTTTTACTGCTTGAAGTCACCATTTGTGTCCTTTTCAGCCGCGAGCCCAGCAAGCTCCCCTTCCATACCTGTTTTCAGCTAGTGTGCATGTCATCTGTTCCCAAGGTGCTCTGGGCCCTGGGAATAGGGCAGAGACTGAACAGGCATTTTGCAATTTCTGGACAGAGGGTGACACAGTTCTTTCTCCTCTGTGTCCACCACTGCAGTGTGCTTTGAGAGATCAGAGGGGTTTGAGTCCCCGCTTGAGCGTTTCTTAGATTGAAGGGTCATGGGATCGTACACTGTGTCTTCCTCTGAAAAATCACATTCCATGGACATAGTGAATGGCTCCCTCCTCTGGGAAACCTTGGGGGTCTCCAACGTGGGCCTGTGCCTCGTTTTCCATGTCTGCTCCGTGGGACCTTTTAACTGATCCTCCACCCATTTTCGGAGATAAGTGTCTTAGCTGTTGTTGTCCCACAATGGCACCACCTTAAAATGTGGCACTGGAGCTTTCTTTGGAGTGGCTATTTAGATGTGTGTGAAGTAGCCACTGTTCGTTCTTTGAATTCATAGCAAGCGTCCTTTGGATATGCAGAGTCGGTTCTTTTGAAATTAAATGAGGTGAGGTGTCAAGCCAAGCCAGGGCTTTGTGCTCAAGCAGAGTTTTGTTTGTTTGCTTGTTTGTTTTTTTTCAGAAAGCCAAGGACTTGAGTGAACATCTCAAAGCTTTTATTGGTGGTGAAGAAAGTGAAGTGAAGAAAGAAATCTCCAAGGCGCAGGACAGAGTTATCATGGAAACTGTAAGTCGTGTGTCTGTAATGCCGTGAGCCTCGAGATGGCTTCCTACGGGCAGAGATGCAATAACAATTCCCTAATTCTCCATTTTCAAACAGCAAGAGCAAGATGTGTCTGTTGTTGAAACATACCTTCAATCCCTGGTCCTTGACCACTCTGAAGAAACCATCTGACGCTCACGTAGAGGACGCACAGGGAGCATTAGCCATGCTAAGAGGACGTTAGTAGCAGTCAGTGCAGCTCCTTTCTCTTTACTTCGCTTGTTAGAAATATGACTGAGACTCTGTTAACCATTAAGTGAACCCCCAACAGTTCTGTGAGTAGCAACAGTTAAGTGTGGATCCTCCAGCCCCTGACAGCAAGGGAGATACATTCTCCCCAGCAGTGGCAGTTACATTTTGCAAGAAAATGTCATTTGATTTTACGATTGGCTTCTTTGGTTCTCTGTCACTTGCCCAAAGTGAATGTTACCTTTCTTATTTCAGGAAGAAATAAATAACGGTGGGATCCATTTTTCTGTGCATGCTTTCATTTATTCAGGAGGTCACAGAGCCAATTCCATTGCAAATGGGCCTTTACAGGAAAACCAACCCGACATGTTCACTCAGACTTAACTGAGCACAACTCATGTTTTCCTGCCCAGATGTGCTAAACTGTTGACAGCATTCCCGCAGCAGCAGAGCCAGATCTTAACGTGTTGGGTGTGAGCTTGCAGTGGGGCTGTGGCATTTCCCAAAGACTCGTTTCTAGGCTGTATTCAACCCTGGTTAGAAGACACCTGCCCTCATCTTTGGTCACAAACATTTTATCATCGATGAATATCTGCATAAGCATTTACAGTTTCAGAATTTTAGATGGGTGTTTCCAGGAGCAATTTTTATAGTGCTTCTATTATTCATATTAATTACTCAGCTTGGATGTGGAATTGTACACGTAGGCATCTAACTCTAAAAATTAAAGTTACTATTTTTTTCCTGTGCTGTTTTATAAAGTCTTGAAAACCTTTTTTTGAATCCATTTGAAGTTGTCTAACTGTAATATGTCCTTTATTCATATTCTTTGTGTAGCTTACTATTAAAAAGAAAACCCATCTCCCAAGACTGATCGCCATATTTCCCCAAATTCCTATTTCATCTGTCTCTATTAACCATTCTTCTCTTTTTTTTTGTAAATTTTTAAAATTGATTTATATATTTGAAATTATCCTTAGTTTTACATTTGAATGTTCTTCACGATTTCATTACCACCTATGTATTTATCTGCATACTGTATATATACCAAGCCACCAGGCTTCAACCCTTTACTTCCTTCCAAATATTCCATCTTCCAAAATCACCTGTTTCCAATAGTCTTCTCTTCTATTTTCAGGTCCTTTAAATTATTACTTTTTTCTCCACGTATGAAAGATAATATATTGTACTTGTGTTTCTACGTCTGGCTTTTGTTCCCTCTCAGTATCCTACAGTTGCATCCATTTGCTTACAAATGGCAGAATTTCATTCTCTTTATAAGCTGGGGGAGTCTTCAAATATGTATGCGTTTATGTAATTTTTTTGCCTTCATGAGTTGTCCACTTACGTTGTCTCTTTGTGCTTTTCTATGTCTCCTCTACTTGAATGGTCCTAGGAAGTTGTTAGTTTCCATTGTGGCAGGGGAGGGCAAGACAGAGTATGGTGAGTTTGCAGGGAACTGGGCAGATAGAAGGGATGGTGTCAGTGCTTAGACTGATGGGTACAGGCCTGAGCTGCTCCAAGTTATGGCCTCAGCTGAATTTGGGAGGGGTGGCCAAACATTGCAAATGAATTGGCAACTGCAGCTGTTTGAAGCAAGAAGTGGAAGGTAGCTGTGGCATTCTTGCCCAGAGCATACAGAGAGGTTTCCAACTCCAGTCACAGGTCACAGGAACGATGTTTCAGATTCTGTCCGGCCATCAGCCCTATATGCAGATGATAGCCTGTGGGATGAAACCAGTTGCCAAACAAATATGCTGAGGGCAGGGGGCTTGGATAGCCAAAAATTGAAGGCAGGGCAAGCAAAGTGTCAGACCATTCTGCAAATAACAGTCTGTAGGGTAGAGATTAGCTTTAGGGATATGGCCTCATGTACAAAACCTCAGTCCCAGGGCAGGCAAAGCCATAGATGTTGGAGCATTCCAGGCACTGGCACGCAGGTTATATCTTACTCACATCCAGTGCCAGGCAAACCTCCTGGCAGATCTTGCTGATTAATAAAGGTTAATAATGAGTCATAATCCTCCATGACCCTAGGCCCCACATGCCACTCGCTGTTCTACATCTGTGTCCTCAGCCAAAAGGCGTGCCTTTGCACATGGGTCGTCTCTGCTCTGTGGTCTCCCATGAGAAGGCCATCTTTCTGATGCAGCTGGCCAGGCTGGCCCAGGCTGGTTCAGGGCCAAGAGGTGCATGGGGGGTACCCCCATCCAGGTCCCCCTTGTCTCCCTCCAAAGCGGCTGTTCCTCCACCATCCCTGCCCGCCTGCCTTCCACACCTGCACCCCAAACACCACTGTGTTGCCGCACTAGGCCACCCTGACCTTCTTCCCCTACCTTCCACTCGCTCCCACCTCATGCCCAAAGGAAAAACTAGGGAAACCAGCCTGTAGGTCACCTGCACCCCAGCACCACTCCCACCCGCTGTGTTCCTCCAACTAGGCCCACCTCACCCTCTGCCCCCACCCCCACCCCCACCCCGTGCCAAAGGAAAAGCCAGGGAAGCAAACCTATGGGGTTCTCGAACTAAAGCTTTAATAAGAGCACAACAGGGAGAAGGAAGGGACGAGGCTGACCAGCCTCGCAGGGCTGTCTGTGGCAAAGTTTGGGCGGGATGAACTGATGCTCGGTGGGTAGATTGGGGCGGATGGGCAGGTCAGCAACCCAGAGCCAGCCAGCAGCAGCACCAGCAGCAGCAGGTAGTAGCTAGCGTTGACGTCGACGCCCACGACGGGGGCGACCAGCCGGGGCCACCTGGGAGATGGTGGCGAATTGGAACAGTTCGCTGAGCAGCGTGTTATTGTAGACAGTCACGTCCAGCAGCTCCGGGGTGATGAGCCTCTGTGCGCCTCGGCGTTGGGCCTCATTGCCTGCCAGCTCCAGCAGCCTGCGGGTCAGGAACTCCAGGATGGCAGTCAGCAAGATGGGCACCGTTTCGCTCAGCCGCCGGGCATGGCCGCCCTCCCGAAGACGGTGTTCCACCAGGCTCACAGAGAAGGTCAGCTCGGCTCTGGAGGTGCGGGAGCGGCGAGACGACGACGACCCTCGACGGCTGCCCTGTCTGGTCCTGGGCATGCTGGCCTCGGAGTGCGACCTCACAGGCTGGTTCTGCTCCACCTGGCGGCTCTCTGCTGGCCTGCTGGGCTCTGGGCCTCCAGGCTGATCCCAAGGGCCCCTCTGCGTCTGGCTGCGTATCCTAGCGACCCCTCACGGTCGAAATCCTCTCTTCTGTGCTCCCACTCCAGCTCCCACTGATGACGTGTGGTGTGTGATGGCTCCCAGCCCGCCCTCGCTAGGGGCGCTGTCGCCACCTGGACACCTTGGGCTGCTCAAGGAGCCTTCTAGGAAAGACAAAGACGTGAGGGGGAGCAACTCAGTGGTGCCATTGAGAACCAAGCCCTTCACAACCCTCGGCTTCTAAGGTACTTTCACCGTGTCTACCCATTAAGCGTGAGCTCTTTGTCCCTACCTTCCCCACCACCACCCACCACCCACCCCACGCCCCACCCAGGATCCCAGTCACCACTGTAAACCTGAGGGGTTTTCCCTTTTTCCTTCCGGAGACTTAAACTCAGAGCTCCAAGCATCCCGAGCAAATCCAGAGCTGCAGGCTTTCCTGGTCCCTGGGGCCCCTTAGCCGCTACTCTGCTTTCTGCCACGTCAGCTCATCTCCGAGTTGGACAGCTCTTGTAGGTGGAATCATTCGGCAAACCGTCCTCTTGAGTGTACCTGTGTCTGTCCGTTTCACTTAGCATCCTGGATTCATGATGTTTCACCCACAGTACACAGTTCCTTGTGTCTCACCTCGCCTATGTAGCGGCTTGAACCAGTGCTCCTCCATTCCTTTCCACACCCGAATAATAGTCCACTGTATGCTAACAAGTCTTTGGAGAATATTATTTTAAGCTGTGTTACTCTTGTTTGTGTAGCATGAATCTTAAAGAGTCTTGTTAATAAAACCAACCCAGGGCCAGGTATTGGGGTGAATGCTGGAAGATCAGAGAAGCAGAACAAGCCACAGCCACCTCACCTTGCCAGTTCCTCAGCTGATCCCGTTTCCTCAGACTGGAAGGCTCTGAGTCCTCATCCAAATGAATCTCAGCCGAACTGCTGCTCAAAAGCCTAAAGCTTAACCAGCCAAATGCTTCTAGTTTCTGGTCTCCACACCTTATATATCTTTCTGCTTTCTGCCATCACTTCCTGGGATTAAAGGCGCGAGTCACCATGCCTGGCTATTTCCAGTGTGGCCTTGAACTCACAGAGATCCATGCCTCCAGAAGGCTAGGATTAAAGGTGTGAGTGCCACCATTTTCTAGCCTCTGTATCTAGTGGCTGTCCTGTTCTCTGACCCCAGATAAGCTTATTAGGGTCACACAATATTTTGGAGAACACAATACCACCACATTCCCCCCCCCTTTTTCTGTCTAAAATTTAAAAAAGCTTATAACTAATGCAAGAAAAAAACTATATCCAATAAGTATATACAATATATACAGTCAAGAATTACATTAACGATGTCTAGTCCATTAACATTTGAAAGATTCAGACGAATAACTCCATTAATATATAACAACGTCCAGTCCATTTGCATTTGATAAACTCAGACAAAAAATTCACTACTTATCCTATTTAAAACAAGTAGTTCCTTTTTAAAAGTAGATTTAATAATTGACCTTTTTATCTTATCATATCCATATTCTCTTTTTTCTTTTCATAATAGATTCAATAGTCTACCTTTTGTCATTTACATATCTTCCCCTTTTTCTTTTTAGAGTAGATTCAATGATCTACCCATTTATCCTATGATTTCTTTATCTTTTTTCTCAGAGTAGATTCAATAATCTACCTCATATCTATATTCTCTTTTTTCTTTTTCTTTTTCTTTTTTAAACGAAAACTCTGGATCTAATCTCCTTGTTCAGCTTTCTTCCTGGCCAATAACAATTAACAACTTGTAACCAACCGTCATAAACAATGACAATATCCCTAACTTACTAAACAACCAAAAAACACCCACCCCACTTCTTGGGAATGTGGGTGTTGTGTTCTTGAAATTACTTCCTGCTTTCTGGGGGTGAAGACATCTTTAGGGAATCCTAAAGAGAAAATTTTGGGGCTAATTGTCAAGTCCTGATAAAGTTAGTTGTATCATTTGTCCAATCTCTGCATAATGGGAAAGTGCAGGGCTTGTCTCAAGTCCTTGCTCGAGTTGTCTATGAATCTGGATCATCTCAGCTAGCCATCTTGAAAATGTTCTGAGCAGTTTGTAGTCCAAAGTCAATCTTTTGGTGGTGTTAATCAGCTTAATGCCTTTATCATAGTCCATGTGGAATCGTCATTGTGGGCTCCTGTCATCTTTTTGAAGAATTCAAAGTTGCTGTTAAGCGTGGTCATGGTTCCTGTAGATTTTTATTTTTTATTTTTATTTTTCGTGCCTCCTCTGTGGTTTGGAGCAATCACAGTCTGATAAATATCTGTCTCTCGGAACCATGAATGTTCTTCCCTAGAAGAGAAAATCTTCACAGCAATTTCTCCCCACCATTTGTCTCGCCAAACGTTTCCAAACTGACCTTTGCCGATGCTTTCTTGTAACACGATGGTCCTGGCAATTCTTCTCGGAACAAGCAGCAGTAAACCCTTCGTCCCAGGTAGCAGCATCACCGCAGTCACCAACATGATGAGAAGCAGCTTGTAGCTCAGAGCAGAAGCCACCACCTCGGTGGTCCTGCCTCCACTGTTTTTGGTTTGGGCCAGGCCACAGCTTCTCCTTAGCAAGCCTCCCAGGCTGGCCTCAAACTCGGGATCCTCCTGCCTCTGGCTCCTTCAATAAATCCAACCAGTGTGCCACCACAACCAGCCGAGGGTAGCTCGGGCCTGAGCTGGGGCCCACAAGGCCACAGGCAAGCGGCTTTTTTGTGAATTTGTACCACGAACGTTGGGCGCCAGATGTAGCAGGAATCTTACAAGGTCTTATTAATTAACTCAAACCTAAGGCCAGTTATTGTGGTGAATGCTGGAAGATCAGAGAAGCAGAACAAGCCACAGCTACCTCATGTTTGTGTTTCATTTGTTTAACTCTGTGAAGCTGTTACTGTGCCTGTCTAAAACACTTGATGGTCTAATAAAGAGCTGAACGGCCAATGGCGAGGCAGGAGAAAGGATAGGCAGGGCTGGCAGGCAGACAGAATAACTAGAATGAGAGATCTAGAAGAAAAGAGGAAGTCACCAGAGAAGGAGGAGGATCCAGGGGCCAGTCACCCAGCCACACAACCAGCTATGGAGTAAGAAACAAAGAAAAGTTGGGGTATTGTGCTTATTTATGCAGCTCATTTAAAATGCAGTGTATGAATAAGAAATGAGGTTGGTGGTTAATCTATAATGATCAAACTTGTAGTCACATTAGTTATGTTTTCAAGGTTAAATAGGTATATTTTAGAAGAAGTGGTCTTCAAACACTTCAAAGACCTATGGAATATGGCATTTAAAATGTTTTGTTAACTTAAGGTGTTTCATGACAATGAGACACATCTGCTCCTGGCAGCACCAATTTCCTTCAGAGATGATGGGCATCAAAGACACTCCTTATGGAGTTTGCTTTCACTCTGGCAAGGTTAGCCACTGGGCAAATAATCTGCTCTTGCCTTTGACTGCTGACAGTGTGCTGTGCAGACTGGACTGTAGCTGGAGTTTTCTCCAGTCCTGCCCAGCACCATGGGCCCTGCAACCACTTATAAAATAATCACTCAGAAACTTATATTAATTAAACTGCTGGGCCATTAGCTCAGGCCTACCACTGACTAGCTCTCACACTTAACTCAGCCCATCTCTGTTCATCTATATGTCGCCACGTGTTCCGTGCCTTTACATGATGCTCCCTGGACGGCAGGCTGGCGTCTCCCCCAGCTTCCACCTCCCAGCCTCTCTTGTCTGTTTGTCCCGCCTATCCTATACTTCCTGCCTGGCTACTGGCCAATCATTGTTTTGTTTATCAATCAATCATAGCAACATATATTCACAACATACAGGACATCCCACAGCACTGGACATGCAGGACACACGGTGACCGCTGAAGTTTGCCAAAATGAGGCAGAACAGTCCTCCAAAATTCCTGTTTCACAGAAGAGTCTGTCAGATATTCTGCAGGACACAGAGAAAAGCGACTGATGAACTTTGCCAAAACAAGGCAGGACAGTCCCTCAAATTTCCCGCTTCACTGAAAAGCCTTCCAGATACTCTAGGCCTGTAGGCTGAAGATGGATGCCCCAACATTGCAGAAGAACTGTGCGTGACTGTCCAGGCAGCTAAATGTTTCTGTTGTTAGGCAATATTATTAAAGGCTAAATAACTAGAGTTTTGCAAATTGACTGAATCTTGTAAATTCTTACTTGATAACTGTTTTTGTTGTGTATAGTTTTACAATGTTAAAGTTAAAGCCTTTCTTGTTTAGACAAAAGGGAGGAAATGTTACAGAATATTATTTTAAGGTGTGTTACTCTTGTTCATGATGCATTTGTTTAACTCTGTGAATCTGTGAAATATACAGGAATAGAAGAGGAGAAGCTCAGAGGCAAAAGAGAGTCAGGATAATTTTAAATTAAGAAAAGCTGGCTAGAAACATGTCAAGTTAGGGCTTGACATTTACAATTAAGAAAAAGCCTCTGTGTGTGATTTATTTGGGAGCAGGGTGGTGGTCCCTACAAAAGAGTAAAAAACAGCTGGCAACATTTTGGTCATTTTACTTATTCTCTCATCTGCTGATTGGTCACTTGAGTGACCTCCACCTTGAAAAGAACAGGAAGACTTCCCAGTCTTCTTAAGTGAAAAGAGAGCTTGATATCTACCAAGTTGTCAAAAGAATATTATTATTATTATTATTATTATTATTTTGTTTTTTTTTCAAAACAAGTTTTCTCTGTGTAGGTTTTGATGCCTGTCCTGGATCTTTCTCTGTAGACCTGGCTGGTCTCAAATTCACAGAGACCCACCTGGCTCTGCCTCCCAAGTGCTGGAATTAAAGGGGTGCACCACTGTTGCCTTTTAAAAAGTATTTCATTAGGAAAAGAAAGTGAGAGTGGAGGTGTCCAGTAGGGGATAAGCATAAGAAAGTATGGACACCTGGTCAGGCCCTTCAGAGAAACCTGTGAACTTGGAGAATGGGAGGAAAGGAAAATGTAGCAAAGAAAACTTTCACAAAGCTGGAGAAATGGGGTGGATGTCTGGATATTTGAACATTGAGAAGGGGAAGGTGCTGGCCCATTTGGGAGAGACAGAAGGCATATATTTTAGAATGTCAACATTGCAGACCCTTAAAAGATGGATTAGAGAAGAGTGACCTCTGATAAAAGTGTAGTAGCACTGGCAAGGAATGATGATTGTCTAATGTAGGGTGGTACCAGTGGCAGTGTAAGACAGCTGGAAGTAGTACTGCAGAAGGAAGAGTCACAGAGCCCACTGATGATAACTGATGGGGAGGATGAGGAATGCAATCCTCTACATAATAGCAAAGGCCTTACATGTTTTCCCCCATAAAGAGATTAGAAGGTGTATGTTTATGCTCTCTCTCTCTCTCTCTCTCCTCTCTCTCTCTCTCTCTCTCTCTCTCTCTCTCTCTCTCTCTCTCTCTCTCTCTCTCTCTCTCTCACACACACACACACACACACACACACACACACACACACTCACACACACACAAACTCACAATGAAGGTAGAAGTGGTATGATGTGAGAGAAGGAAACTGTGATTGCTGTTGTCAATTTTACAGAAGTTAGAATTATCTGGGAGATGTGCCTCTGGGCATTCCTCCATGTGTGGGTGGTTTTCTAGATTATATTAGCTGAGGTCAGCATACTTCCCCACTGTGGGTGACACCATTCCCTAGGTAGCTGAGTCTGGACTGTATAAGAGTGGAGACTGGTAACTTAGCACTAGCATTACCTGAAGGGTGATTTTTTTTAAAACAAACAGAAAAACGTCATCATTAACAAGAACAACAAAACTGATGCCATTCATTCAAGTAAGCTGCTTCTCTGAAACTTACAAGCAAATACTTGAGGCTAATTTTCCCTTAATTTGTATCTTTTAGGGCATCTTAGGAGAAATTCCACAAGGTAAAAGAATTACCTGAGAGATTCTCATAGCAGAGATGAGTATCTCACATTTCTGAACTTAATCCCATCAGGGGGAGAGAGAGAAAAGAAAGTAAGCAAATGTTTCCAATGTCAGCCAGGTAAAGGGTAAGCCTAGAAGAATTTGATACTCAAAGCAGTGCTTCTGAGCCTCCTGTTGCTTTCCTCAGGCATGTTGTGAGACCCAGGCCCCAATGCTGGGAAATCAGGAGGGTGATGGGACACTGGGAGTTTGAAGAGGTTGAGAGGAGCCACAGGCAAATATACTTTAGTCACTTAAAGAGCAAAGGCTGCTAAGCAGGCAGCCAATGGCAGGCATCCATTCATGCAGGCACATGCCATTATATATGGGAACTACACATGTGGTTGGTCCATGGGCCACATGGTGATAGGGATGGAGGTCTACCAACAAACACACAGGCAGGCTGGCAAAGGTGAAGGTGAAGGCCTCTGATCCCAAGGCCACCTTTATATAGAATCCATACCAAAAATGATATTTTGAATAAAAACAGGAGATCCTGGAAGAAGCTAAATATCACTCAGACAGCTGCCGGGTGGTGGTGGAACACACCTTTTAATCCCAGCACTCGGGAGGCAGAGGCAGGCAAATCTCTGAGTTTGAGGCCAGCCTGGTCTACAGAGTGAGTTCCAGGACAGCCAGGACCACACAGAGAAACCATGTCTCAGAAGCAAACAAAAAGTGTACAGACAAGCCATTTAGTCAATGATCTGATGCCTGGCAGCCCATCACACAGATCTCCCAAGATGAAGTATCCATTGATTGGAATGCTATAACACCTAGCAGGACCCGAGTGTTCAGCTACTTGCTCCTGATGTCATGCATGCCATCTGCTGCCATTCTGTTCCTAACATTATGTATTCTAACCCACTGGAGCTATAAGTCCAAATAAACTCTTTCTTCTATTAATTGCCTTGGTCATGTTTTATCACAGCAACAGAAAATTAACAGATTCAGTGAAATACCCATCAAAATTCTCATAACATTCTTTATAGAAGTAGAAGAAAAAGTAAGCCTAAAATTTGCATTGATGCACAAATATGCTGAATAGTCAAAGCAATCCTAAGAAAAAAAAACGAATACCTGATTTTAAATTGCAAGATAATGTCATAGTTACCAAAATAGCATGGTACTGGCTCCTAAACAGATACACAAATCAATGTAATTGAATAGAAGATCGTAGAAATAAATGCATACAGGTAGACCCTCATAATTTGTGGCAGAGGTGTTGTGGTGGTTTAGATGAAAATGTGCCCTGTCTTAGTCACTGTTACAGTGCTGTGAAGAGACACCATGACCAAGGCAATGACCAAAGAAACTCTTATAAAAGAGTTTCATTCAATTGGGGTGGGGGAGGGAGCTGCTTACCTTACAGTTTCAGAGGGTTAGTCCATTATCATCATGGTGGGAAGCAGACAGGCATGGTGCTGGAACAGTAACTGAGAGCTTTATATACTTTTCTGCAGGCAGCAGCCAGAGAGAGAGAGACAGAGACAGAGAGACAGAGATTTAGAGAGACAGAGAGACTGAACCTGGCTGGCTGGCATGGGCTTTGGAAACCTCAAAGCATACCCCTGGTGACACATCTCCTGCAACAAGCACATACCTCGTAATCTTTCCCAAACAATTCCACTAACTGGGGACCAAGCCTTTAAACATGTGCACTTATGGTGACCATTTTCAGTCAAACCACCACATTCTACTCCCTGGCCTCCATGGGCTTTAACTATATCATAATGCAAAATGCATTCAGTCCAACTCCCAAAATTTCCATAACTTTTGTTAGAACCACCCACATTCCTGAACCAGGTGCTCCCTCATCCCCCACCACACCTTCAATTGTCACCATCACTAAAGGCCAATGCGACACATTTACACATCACCAGTGCCATGTATTTTCCCTATGTGCATGCTCCATACCCCACCCCCATAAAAGCCCAAGCTATCATGACCTGCTCTCTCTCTCTCCTCTCTCTCTCTCTCTCTCTCTCTCTCTCCTCTCTCTTCTCTCCTCTCTCCTCTCTCTCCTCTCTCTCTCTCCTCTCTCCTCTCCCCTCTCTCTCCTCTCTCTCTCTCCTTCTCTCTCTCTCCTCTCACCTCTCCCCTCTCTCTCCTCTCTCTCCTCTCTCTCTCTCCTCTCTCCTCTCTCCTCCCTCCCCCCCCCCCCCCCTCTCTCTCTCTCTCATTAATCAGAGGTGGCCTTTCATGTCCCACCCCCCCTCCCCAATAATTCTCTTGTGTGAGGTCTGTTGTGTGGAGTGATATTCTCACTGATCAAGAATAAGACCACTACCACAGTTAAAAGCCAAATTTGAAGCAAGCTTTAATTAAATACTGACCAGGTGGATGGACTCAGGCCAGGTCCATACCCAGGTTCCCAGGAAATGACCCTAAATCACCGTTTGCAGCAGCTTAAGAAGGAAAACCCATAATTCATTGCATTTCCCATCAAGTCCAATCAGGGACAAGCATACATCCTGATGTACCTCCAGCTACATCCAGTCAGGGGCAAGCATATCTTGATGTACTTCCTGCTTGTGAACCTCACTCCCTCTGCTCCCTCATGGCTCCTCAGCTCCTTCCTGGAACTTCCTCACCTCCCCCTAGGAGCTCCTGAATGCTCCAGGATCTGCGACCCTTTCCTTGCCCCTTTCTCCTCAGAGCTACTTGTTCTATCTCTCCTAGGGCCCTCTGGGGTCTGTACATTGCAAGTTTCCTTGCTTCCCCCAAGAAGCTGCCTGCGAAGTCCCACAGCTTCTCTATGCCCTCATGGCTTTCTGCCATATGGGAACCCTCCTTCAGGTGGAGTTCCTGCTTGTTCCTCCTTGTCCCCTATGGCTACCACTGCTCCTGTCTCTTAGCTGCCAAACCCTCCCTATGGAGGTTTTTGTTTTTTGTTTTTTGTTTTTGTTTTGTTTGTTTGTTTGTTTGACGCTTCCTCTTTTTTTCCTTGGACTCAAGTCCTTTCTCAGACTCAAAGGTTTTCTTCAAGCCTTGCTGTCTTACTGGAAATGGCTTGGCTTCAGTATATCTGGATAGCCAAAGATGGCACACTCTAGTTCCAAATTCTCACAGATTGTAACAACTTCTGCCATGGCACAAGCAAATGATCCCAAAGTCTCTTATCTCTAAGGTTTTATAACTTTCCACTCTTAAATATTTTATCTCTATGATTTCTCTGTGCTCTACTCTCAAGAAATCTTTTAAGACTGTTGTTTAAACAGTCTTTATCTCAGGATTGATTTGTAAGTTCATTGGGTGTGGTTAAAGAATCTGTAAATCTGTAACAAAATTTGGCCTAAAACTTATAGCAAAAGGCTTATCATTAAAACCTATACATAGGAATTTTTACTTTCTACAACATTCTATATATGTGATTCAACTCTTATCTAGAATATAGATATTGAATATCTATATATATTCAACTCTTGTTTAGGAAAGCAGATGTTTTAAATAGCAACCATGTAGCTCTCCTCCATCTTACCTGACGACCTTCAAGATATAAGTAGCTACATGACTGGCAGCCATCTTTACTAAGATTAAAGGGTACATGCCATGTGACCTCACCATCTTAAGATGACCACGTGGCATAAAGCAACAACTATAAAACTTCTCAGTCCTATTGAGCCCTTAGTTTATCTCTTTTTAGACTAAGGAAGCAACAACAAGTCTCAAATATATTTGGATTACTATGGATTTTTGTATGATGATAAATATTTAAGGTTCTATTTACTACAGCATAATATATATATATATATATATACATATATATATATATATATGATTCAATTCTGGTTTAGAATATACTGTATATGATGATGAAATATTACAGGGAGAAAGTTCTACTCAGGTTAACAAAAGCTAATTAAGATGTATGTATAACTACTGTGTCTTTGCTAATTGTTCAACACCAAGCTTCTAGAAAATCTAGATAAGTAATAACGTTTGATAAATAAGATATATTTGATAAATAATATTTGTTTGATAAATAAGGTATATTTGGTAACTAAGATTTATACGTTTCTAAGGTCTACTCAGGTTCACAATAATAGTTGTCTAGCTTCCTTGCCTTTGCTCACTTTAAGTTTTAGCTATTTGGATAAAGTAAGCCATACAAAAACCTGCAATATCCTATAATGGCAAACTATAAAAGGACCAGTAAATTTACCAGTCTCCCTATGAACTGTATCTATTATTATAAGTTTTATTTTCATACTAAAAGAGCTTCAATTCAGAACTTGATATTTTTAAGGCTCAACCTTAAAGGGATAAAGCTATAAAATCCTAATCTTATAAAAGCCACTAAATTATTATAAACTGTTAAAGATAATTAAGGCAAGTAAGTTAATAGTCATATTATAAATAATCAAATTCTTTAATGTGTTCAGAACTATACTTGTAGTCATGCTCAGTACTAATGTAATTAATTATAGGAACAAGCTTTATTTAGCCTCCTGTATATGTTTTCAAAGTTAAGCCTAAAGCAAGTAACCAAATCAGGTATTCTTAATAGATAGATGGTCCTCAAACTCTTCAGAGGTCTTCTGAATACGGCATTTAATGTTTCATAGGGAAAAAAAAAGGCTTTTTGAGATAGAGAGAAGTGCCATCTCCTGGCAGCACCCCTAATCTCCTCCAGAGATGGCCACAGAAGAACCTCCACGTGGAGCTTGCTTTAAATGTGGCAAAGCTAGCCACTGGACAGAAAAACTGCCCTTCACCTCAACTGCTGCCAAGACCCTGTCAAAACTCTCGACAAGCAAGACACTGGGGAGTTGATTGCTCCGCTTTGCTTAGACAAGTTAGGCCAGTTGTCCCAAGCTCCTCCTAACACAGGAAAGTCTGTCAGATCTTCTGGGCCTGGTAGCCAAAGACTTATGCTGCCCTGGGACTTCTGACCCCAACAACGGTGGAGGAGCCTAGGGTGATTGTCCAGGTACCTGGTAAGTGTTGGTTATTTTTTTTAAAAAAACAGATTCAGAAGCTGTTTGGTTTGTACTTCCTGTTTACTTGGGTGAAATACATCCTTCTCAGATCTCTGGTGGTGTTGATGACTAGGCTAGTGATAGCTTTGTCAGTTTAACAGCAGCAACCAAGGTTTCAGCTGCCTCCTCAGTTCTCTTCATCTGTAAAAACCAGGCCACAGGCCTCACTTTCCTAGAGCTACTACTAGGCCTAGACACAGTTTACCTTCCTACCAGACTCCAAAAAAAGATAAACTCACAAAACAGATTTCAATGTAACTTTTTACTATTCTTTATTTAAAGGAACTCACTTTACAATGACTGCTGCCAGGAATCAACCACCTGTGTCTCATAGTAAATAACTGGATTTTAAAAAGTGATTTAAGGTATGTAAAAAATGAAAAAAAATGCTTCAGATTTCTTTCCCTCACTATACTATTGTTATACTAAGACTTCAAAAATTCAAAGTTTTGACATTAACCAATAGAGTTCTAATAAGCTACTAATCTAACCCTGGTGAGCAGTGAACTATTACTATCATAGTCACAAGCTCAAGATTTTAAATTTCCTTTAGTTGTCTTCTAACTATAGATGTAAAAGTGCTCCTCATTGTGCTAAAAGTGTCTATCTAATCTATATATACCCAGTCTTCTGGATAGAGGAAAGAGTGTTCATGCTTTTAACCCAGAATTATTTTGGGGGTTCCCAACCTTTTACTATGAATCAAAGGCATGATGAGTCTACTGTTTTTTCTATAATGTGGATTTCAATACAGACTACAAACAGAGGTAATGCTAATATATCTAAAGCCTATCTCTTTTTATAAACTTAAAAAAATCTTGTAAGCTTCAGGGAATCGACTTGGATCCACCTCTCACAGGTTAAATGGACTCCAGATAAGTGCTATCAATCAACAGCCTATCTCCCCACCTACTGCCTGTTCCTGGGGGTGGGATCTCTTTCCCTTTCCCTGCTCTTGGGACTCTCCTCCCCCAACTACCAGGTCCATGGGCCTAAAAGTTCCAAATGTACACCTAAGGAAAAAAAATTCCCCCCTAAACTCCTTAACTTTACCTTCTGACCCTAAAATACATACATACATACATACATACATACATACATACATACACACACACACACACTATATATATATATATATATATATATATATATATATATATATATATATTCCAGCAAATTTCTAATCAATAAGAGACTGCAAACTGTTCCAACTGCTGCCTGCATGTTCCTAGCCCCAGCTGAGTAGAGCCTGGACAGTGAGTGAAAACAGTCTGCTCTTCCCAGACTTGGCCAACGTTCCAGCTCTTTGGGTCCCCAACAATGATGCCCCATTGTCAGAATGAAGTAGTCATAGATGAAAACATTACCCTTTATCATTCACTTACTATGAACAAAAAGGCTGGGATGTTAAGTTTCAAGCCCAGGACAAATGGCCGAGGTACCTATGTAATATATTAAACCGGACCTGGCCTCCAGGTTCCCCCAGCACCCTTCAGTCCTGACCTGTTACAGGGTATGGCTTGCATACCCTGCCTTCTACCCTGAAGTCTCTAGCCCAGGGGCTGGGTTGCCCATCTCCCAGAGACTATTACTTATATAATCCAGACATTTTGGTTACCCTTCCCTTTTGTACCTTTGGCCACCTGGATGCTGCACCTGGTTAACCTCTCTCTTCCCTCTCCTTTCCCCTCCCCCTCTCACCACATGGCCCAGCTCAGCCTGGTCATGTCCACTCTGGACTCTCTCACATGTCCCTGTCCCAGTCTCTACCTTCACTCTCCCTTTTTATCTACAGTAAACTTTCTCCTCCACCATACCTAGGAGCAGTCATGTCCTTTCCTTTCCTTTTTATTTCCCTTTTTCATTCAGAGGGGACTAGCAGAATTGAACATCCCTGTAAACTACTATCATTCTTTATCCCAAGACACACATAAAAGCCTTGATGAATTCTTTCAAAGTCTGATAAAAATCCAAGATTCAATAGACTCATTAGCATCAGTCAAATTCCAAAATAGGAGAAGCCTAAATTCTCAGACAGCAGAAGAAAAGGGGGAGGGGATTTTTCTCCCTCCCTCACTTTTGGAAGATAAATGTGGTTTCTATGAAAATCAGTGCAATCTGGTCAAAGACACAGCAAAGAAACCATTTGACTATGCCTCAAGAATCAGACAACAGGCATCAGAGTCAGGACAGATGGTTTCAAAGTTCCTTATACATGATCTCCTTGATCATATCTGTTGTCACTTCATTAACTATTTTGATTCTTACATCTTAGACGCTTTTCTAATCTGCCTGTTAACTTGATTCAACCAGACCACTGCCCAGCATGCCACACAGACCCAGGTGGATCACACCTTCTTCATATGTGAATACAAATACCAGCTCATGACTCAAGGATCATCAACTGACAAATTTACAGGAGATGAAGAAGGAAGGGGGCTTGAAAATGCCACAATTCTGGAGGAAGTAGTCAGAACTGAAGTAGATGTCATAAATACTTTGGGCCCCACACCTCCCTCTAACAATAAGGCAATTTCTTTTATACAAGCAAAAAAAAAAAAAAAAAAAAAAAAAGATGCGTACATGCCAGATCCCAGATGCCACTGTTGCATAAGTAAGTTAGCCATACCCTGTAAGCAGACATTTCCTGTCCTGACCTCCCAGTCCCAAATAACCACTCAGCTGTTGCTTCCCAAATAATTAACTCTGAGGCTTAATATTACTTATAAATATTTGGCCAGTAGCTCAGGCTTTTTTACTAACTAGCACTTACACTTAAATTAACCCATAATTCTTATCTATGTTTAGCCACATGGCTTGGTACCTGTTCTCGGTAGGGTATTCTCAACTTGCTTCCTCTGTGTCAGGCTGGCGACTCTCTGACTCCGCCCTTCCACTTCTCTGCATTCTTAGTTTGGTTGCCCCACCTACACTTCCTGCCTGGCTACTGGCCAATTAGTGTTTTATTAAACCAATTTGAGTGACAAATCTTTATAGTATACAAGAGCATTATTCTGCAGCTTTTTCCCACACCAGGTATTGGAGATAAGCTCTCAGATATGGCAAGACAACAAGATCAGCTTCCTGCTACCCAGGATCAAGGTAATCTGATTAATGGCTTTGTATCCTATCTACTACCTTTGCTACACTCCTAACATGTAGCAGCCTCAATTATGCCTAGTCAGACACTCCACTACTTTAAAAGTATATAAAGGTAAGGAATTGCCTTTGTCCTAAAGGTTATTGTTGGATCTTTTAGCCAAGCCTCTCCTACCATTGGTGGCATCTGTAGTTAATGGATATTTCACCTGAACAGAAAAGAAAAAAATAATAAATGACAGTATATGATGGTGAAGATGTGGGGAAAGAGGAACCTATATACATTACTGGTCACAATTTGAACTGGTATAGCCACTATAAAAATTGGTCCAGAGGGTTTTATTCTTTTAATTACAAGCATAGTGATGGGTCCTATCACAGGACCCAGCTACACCACACCTGTAAATATACCTAAAGGACTCTAAGTCCTACCACCACAGACACACTTGCATATAAATGTTTATTTAGTTAGCCATAAGGAAAAATGAAATTGTGACATTTTCAGAAATAATGGATTGAGCTGGAAGTCATTATGTTACACAAAATAAGTCAGATTCAGAAAGACAAAAACCACTTGTGTTTTTTTATATGCAAAACCTGTATTTACTTGCATGTGTGTGTTTGTGTGTGTGTGTGTGTGTGTGTGTGTGTGTGTGTGTGTGTGCACATGTACACACGTATAGGTTGTGAAACTAGAAAGGGGACCATTTGACGTAAAAGAAAAGTCTTAGGGGAAGGGAGAGGTAGTGGAATACAAGTGATATGAAAGACAATAAAGACTATTGGGGAGAAAGAAGGGGAACAGCTTGACGGGGACAGGGAGTGATGAAGAGCAGTGCGGAAGGAGAGATGAATAAGAACAAAGGATGTATGAAAATGCTTTAATGAAACCAATTACTTAATATGGGATCTATCTTAGTCAATGTTTAATTACTGTGAAGAGACACCATGACCATGGCAACTCTTATAAGAGAAAGCACTTAATTAGGGACTGGCTTACAGTTTCAAAGGTTTAGTCCATTATCATCATGGCAGGAAGCATGGTGCTGCCAAAGTAGCTGAGAGTCCTACATCTAGATCCGCAGGCAAGCAGGAAGAGAAAGACATTGGCCTGGCCTGAGCATTTGAAACATCAAAGCCCACCACCAGTGACACACTTCCTCCAATAAGGCCACACCTACTCCAATAAAGACATACCTCCTAATTCTTTCAAATAGTGCCACTCCCCAGTGACCAAGCATTCAAATCTATGAGCCTATGGGGGCCATTCTCATTCAAACCACCACACTATCTTATTTTCTTTTACAAAGAGTCATCACACTATACCCCCAAACCTTCAGAATCCAATCTCTGTATTTCTTGAAATGCACAAAGACAAACACGCCAATAGCACATGGGGAAAAAAAATACGGAAGTTGACTGAATAATGCCAGGGACTCCTGGCTATTATGAATAATGTAGCATTTCCTATTAGCAGGTAGTTAAAAACAACAACAACAGGAGGACTTTTGAAAAATAAGCTAAACATGGGCTGGGGACATGGGCAAAGTGCTTGCTTCAGAAACATGAAGACTTGAGTTCAGATACCCAAACTCATGCAAAGCTGTGCATGGTAGCAGGCATCCACAATCATATCACTCCTGTTTTAAGATGGAACATGGAGAAAGGAGAATTCCCAGAAACTCACAGGCCATCTAGCCCAACATATGCAGAAGTGAACAACAAAGAGATCTTCTTAAATAATGTGGAAGGCAAGGATGTCCTCTGACCACATGTGGGCAAAAGGCAATTGGGTCTCTACAAGACACCGAGCACACCATCAAGTGTAGATTAGCAAAGAATTGAAAATCCAAAATAAGAGCTGAAAACATTAATTAGAAGATAGGTTTTTATGACTTTATTATGCATTACTGAGGCTTGCTATGCTTTATTAGACAAAGCAGAATAGCCATAAAGACAAATGTAAAAAGCACTTCTTCCAATTTGAGAGACACACAACTTCTTTGTTGTTGTTGTTGTTGTTGTTGTTAATATTGTTTAATTTAAAGCATTTTCCAAGTATCCTGCTTGATTTGAGGGATCCAATGTGGAGTATAAATAAAATAACAAATCAGAAGAATTCTGAGTTAGAAATAGTGGGAGTGGGTGTCCAAATTAAATACATTAATCAGAAGCTAATTTTTAGGGTGCTGACTTTTAAGCTGAATGTAACGAATAGGAAAGTACCAGCTTTGTTAGATAATCGTATAAGATGTATCCTTTCAATAACCCTGAGCATTAAATTCTATTGTTTTCTTAATTTTGCAGAAAAAGTAACAGAGACTTATAAAAGGCTTACATGCACAAGCATAAGAACTAGAGTGCAGGCAAACTTGGACTGGGACTCAAATATAGAAGACCCCCAAACATAATGGGGTTGGAAAACACGCCCTTTAGTGTTTTGGGCTTCCTCTAATACTGTATTCCTAGAACTTACATTGATAAATACAGCCTCAAGGGAGTGGATATTTGAGGCCAGAAAAGAAGGATCTCTCCTTATGGACAAATGAATCAATTGCTAATTTCAAGATTATTATTAAGGAAGGTGTTAAATACTGTGAATCAGAAACATACCAAGTAAATATGGAGCTAATTATTATTTTCATTTGGACATGCCTTCACATGATGCAGGATAATAATTTCTCCACTTCAGTAATGCTGATGGTTAAGAAGCTTAAAGTCAAACCTACTTTGGTACGTAGGAAAAATAGATTTTTTTAAATAATAAAATATAATAAGATAAAACAAAAACTGACACATCAGGATTGGACAAAACAAACAGAAGGAAAAGAGCCCAAGAGGCGGCCACAAGAATCAGAGACCCATTTGTCCGCACACTCAAGGATCTCATAAAAACACCAAACTGGAAGCCATAATATATACACAGAAGACCTGTTGCAGACTCTTGCAGACCCTGTGTATGCTGCCTCAGTCTCTGTGAGTTCATATGAGCTTTGATCATGTTGATTTAAAGGGCCTTGTTTTCTTGGTGTCCTCTATCCCCTCTGGCTCTTACACTCTTTCTGCCTCCTCCTCCTCAGAGTTCCCTGAGCCCCAAGGGGAGGGATTTGATGGAGACATGCCACTTAGGATTGAGTGTTCCAAGATCTCTCACTCTCTGCACATTGTCTAGCTGTGAGTCTCTGTTATATGTTCTCATCTGCTGCAGGAGGAGGTTTCTCTGATGATGTCTGAGCAAGGAATTGATCTATGAGTGTAGCAGAATGTCATTAGGAGTCAATTTTATTGCTATGATTTTTAATTTTTTAGACCAGTAGTATTTGGTTTTACCCTAGGTCCCTGGGATATCTAGTCTCTGATTCTTGGTCACTCAAGCATTGCCAGGTATCAGTCTTGAGGATATCAAGGTATCAGATATTGTTGGTAACTCCCACAAGCTTTGTGCCACCATTGCCCTAGAGTATCTCACAGGCAGGACAGCATTATAGATCAAAGGGTCTGTGGCTGGCTTAGTGTTTACACTTCTCTTTTGGTAGTGTTCAGAGTACATTCCTGTACCAAGACACTAGAACATAGGAGTGAAGGCTCTATGTAGGCACCAGCTCGACTTCTCCATGTTCAATGAAGTTGTATAGGTGCTGTCTTCAGCAATGGGGACTTGTCATCAGTTTGTGGAGAGCAACCTCTAGTCTTGACAACAGTCTGGGTTGTTTGGGAAATTCCATGGGACCCCTTTAGCCAAAAACACACTTAGATGTAACCCAAACCCGCTACTGGAAGCTTCATTTGGTGACAAGAGATGGCCAGTCGGGGCTCTCCCTCCCACATTATTTTGGTGATTTCATTTAGATTGTCTTCATATATGTATATATATTTAGGAATCTTCTACTGTATTAGGTTTCCATACTACCCCTCAAATGTCCCTTAATTTTAGCTCTCTCTCCCCATATTCCCTCCCACATCCCCCCCACACACACTTGATCCTCCCATTCAGGCCCCCCGGATCCTTCCATAACCATCTATTCTATTTTCCTTTCCTAATGAGGTCTATCTGTCCTCCTCCCCCCACCTCCGGTCCCTTACTTTATACCTAACCTCTGTGATTCTATGGGTTATAGCTTAGTTTTCATCAACTTAACATATAACATTAATCCACATATAACTGAATACATACCATATTTGTCTTTCTGGGTCTGGGATACCTCACGGTGATTTTTTTCTAGCTCCATCAATTTACCCACAAGTTTCATGATTTAATTTTTTAAGAGGCTGAGTGATACTCCATTGTGTAAATGTACCACTCTTTCTTTACCCTTTATTTGGTTGAGGGACACCTAGGTTGTTTCCAATTTCTGGCTATTATGAATAGAGCAGCAACAAACGTGGTTGAGCAAGTGTCTCTGTGGTATGATGAAACATCCTTTGGGTATATGCACAAGAGCGGTATAGCTGGATCTTGAAGCAAAACAATTCCCATCTTCCGGGGAACTGCCACACAGATCTCCACAGTGCAGTGGCTGTACTAGTTTGCACTCTCACTGGCAATGGAGGAGTGTTCCCCTTGCTCCACATACCCTCCAGCATGAGCTGTCACTTGTGGGGTTTTTTTTTTTTTTTAATCTTAGCCATTCTGACAGGTGTAAGATGTAATCTCAGAGTCGTTTTGATTTGCATTTCCCTGATGGCTAAGGATTTTGAACATTTCAAGTGTTTCTCCACCATTTGAGATTCCTCTTTTGAGAATTCTCTGTCTAGATCTGTACCATTGGTTTATTTGTTTTTCTTGATATCAAGTTTCTTTGAGTTCTTTATATATTTTGAATATTAGCCCTCTATTGGATGGCACACAAACTTCTTAAATTGAAGACGGGACAATCCATCCACACTGTGATTTTAATATCAAGGAAGAACAAGTGAGCAGCGACCATAAAAGAATAAACAACTCAATATTATTAGTGGTTGGACAATTGTATAAAAAGACAGTAAAGAACCACCATTCAGCATCTCTTGGACTGACAGCTTTAATATATCCTACTACTTGATGTATTGGCAAGTATATGTAACAAGGGCAATCCCACCTGCTTGCTGCTATAGAATAATTGAGAAATTTCTGAATATTAAGGAATATTTTGCTAGCCTGTGACCCATCGACTCTACTCACTTATGCACTGTAAAACGTTTGTCATATGAGCCAGGTGGTAAGATTATTGATGCTATCATTACCCAGGGGGATGGAACCAGAAAATAAATGGGAATTCTACAAACATGAAACTGAATACTCTGAGGAGTACCAACAGTGATATAGGTTAGTGGAGGGAACATGAGAACAATATCAAACTGTTCAGAGTCTGGTGGGGATACAAGGTTGAACAAATGCAGAGGTGAGGGCACAGAGCAGGTTTTACATAAAAATATTAATGCTGGTGCTGGGGAAGTTAGGGATCAGGGGAGGAAGAGGATGCAGAATGGATGCACCACCATACACAGACTCGGGCAAGTCTGTTTTTTACCTTCCCACAAGTAACCAGTGCCTTCCCTTTCTTTATTAAAAAAAAGCATTTATTTTATGTGTATGTATGTGTGTCTGAGCATATGTATGTGCACCATATGCGTGCAGGAGCTTTCAGAGGTCAGAAGAGGCATGAATCCCCTGGGACTCGAGTTACAGAAGATTGTGAGCTGTCATGTGGGTGGTGGGAACTGAACCCATGTCCTATATAAGAGCTATAAGTGCTCTTAACTACTGGGTCATCTCTCCAACCAAGGGAAGGCACTTTTTAAGACAGGACTAAGGGCAAAGCCATTCCTCTGCTGGGAAGTGTGGATTGAAGGAGAATGTAAGAGAAAGTACTGCCCACTTATCAGTGCTGAAGAAGTTTAGGCCTTGGGCTAGTCTTGTTCTCTCTTGTCCTTGGATCATTTGCCAAGCTGAGACTCTGTGAAGACGTGTTACAGAGAACCTGGTGGGCAACAAGCCTTCAAGGCTACAGCAATAGTTCCAATAACCTTGCCCCTTGCCGGGTTTGAGCAGGCGAGGTTAAGCCAGCTTCATGTGCGTGCACACTGTTCCAGCCAATCAGAGAGGCTCATGCACCAGAAGGCGGGGCCTAACCAACTACCGTCGGTTTTGCTGTGAGGAAAAGGAGGCTCTGAGGAAACTGTGGTGAGCCTGGGTCAACGGAAGTCCCCAACTTTGTGGTAAAGGACCGTATAGTAAAAGCCCCAGCAGTAGCAAAATGAGGCTAAGGTTGATTCAAGGCTGTTGAGGGAGGAGATTGGGGATTGAAAGGAGGTGAGAACCGGGTTAACCTGTGAGGCGATATTCCGGAGTCTCACTTCAACCTGGGACTGGACAAGACCCCTGAGGGTGGCTGAGGAAGGGGATGGACCTGAGGGCTGAAGGTCCCGGGAGGATCTGGCGGGAGGACCTGTGGTATTGTGTTCCCCAAAATATTGTGTACCTTAATAAACTTATCTGGGGTCAGAGAACAGAAAAGCCACAAGATACTTAGGCTAGAAAATGTTAGCACACGCCTTTAATCCTAGCACTCCAGAGACAGAAATCCCTCTGGATCTCTGTGAGTTCAAGGCCGCATTGGAAACAGCCAGGCATGGTGACTCACGCCTTTAATCCCAGGGAGTGGTGGTAGAAAGCAGAAAGGTTTATAAGGCATGATGACCAGAAACTAGAAGCATTTGGCTGGTTAAGCATTTGGCTGGTTAAGCATTCAGGCTTCTAGCAGCAGTTCAGCTGAGAGCCATTGGGATGAGGACACAGAGGCCTCCAGTCTGAGGAAACAGGACCAGCTGAGAAGTTGGCCAGGTGAGGTTAGCTGTGGCTTGTTCTGTCTCTCTGATCTTCCAGTGTTCACCCCAATAACTGGCCTCAGGTTTGATTTTATTAATAAGACTCTCTAAGATTCCTGCTACAAGGACCGGCAGGACAATGTGGAGGGTGTTAGGTGAAGTGAGTACCATTTGTAACCCTTTGCCTCCCACTGGCTTTCACGGATAGTTGGGTGCCCTGAGGTGCACCCTGAGAGTCTATTTGGTGAATGACTAGGACTCTCACCTGAAAGTGCTGCTTAGAGACAGAAACAGTCCGTCCATCTCCATACGTAAGCACGTGGTGAACTAGTCTTTCTGACCAGACACCAACACCGAGTCCTTGATGCTGACAGGGTGAAACGAATGATAAATGGCGCTGGTGGTGGCGCTGGTTACTGGCGAAAAGGTCAGGGTCACGACAGAACCCGGTTGCTTAGTAGCGGAGAGCTTTATTAAGAGGAAGAGGAGGAGGGGTAAGAGGAGGAGGGATAAAAGGACCAGGCCTGGGGAGGAAAGAGAGAGAAAGATGGTGGGGTGGGGGGTGAGAGCGGAGCAGAGCAGAGAGAGGGTAGGACCCACGTGAAGGACTCCCAGTGAAGTGGGCTTAGGGAGGCACACCACTCATGTGCTGATTGCGTGACCACACCTTGGGCAGTCGCTAGCGCACACTGATGACATAAGAAAGACCCTGAACTGCGCGTGTGTAGCTGGAGTAAGGGCAGAATTCTAACACAGGGTGTGGTGGAACCCTGGCTTGTCTCACCTGAGCAGTGGGGAGCAGAGGAGACTAAGTATGGGGATGAGTGGCGGGGTAAACCCCCATTTTACCCTGAACACGGGAAGGATTCGGACTGAGGGTGTGTGTGTGTGTGTGTGTGTGTGTGTGTGTGTGTGTGTGTGTGTGTGTGTGTGTGTGTGATAGGAGGCAGTGCCGGGTTTTTTTCCTGGTCCCTCCTACTCGGGCACAAGTGACAGGACTCCAGGCTGCAGGAAGCTGCCCTTTTTCGCTGGACAGGGGAAGGATGGGGAGAGTGGAAGGGGGGAAGGTGTGCGACAGGAGACACCAGCCATCTTTTTTTTTTTATACCCCTTCCTATACCTCCAGCACATGTGGAAAGGACACCAGGCCCAACTCCGTGCAAACCTGATACCTGTTCTTGTGGCTTTCATTTAACTCTTCCTTGTATCTTTAACGTGTCTTTGCACACATAATGTTCAGGATTCCTGTCTAGCACAGGGAGACTACAGTCATGGCACCTAAGATCAAGGGCAAACCTCCGAAGCAACCTGAAGTGACTCCTGATCTGCCATCTGATGATTTACAGCAGCTATGTGAAAATAACCCACCTGAAAATAACCCAGGTAAAATGGTACAGGGGAGGGCTGAGAATGTAGATCATTTGGTAAAGTGCTTGCCTAACATGCAAGAAGCTCCAGGTTCAGTTCCCAGAATTGCATAAGACCAGATGTGGTGACCCAAGCCTCAGGAGGTAGAATCAAGATGATCAGAAGCTCAGGGTCATTTTCAGCTACATAGCAAGTTCAAGGCCAGACTAGACTACATGAGATCTTGTCACACACACACACACACACACACACACACACACACACACACACACACACACACACACACGTCAGGATGCCTACAAGACAGTTCCTGCCCTGCCCCCAAAGGATAGTCTGATGCATTTAGGTGGAGTACAGGACATTTCTTGGGAATCACGTGACATTTCACACACGAAAACTGTTTTCAAAGTGTGTTTGTGGGCCTTATGATTCCCACTTGGTGTTCCTACCCTATGGTGGAGCTGCAAGGGTCATAGAGCCTCTTGTCCTGGACTGTGCAGTTGCTATACCCAACATGTCTTGTACAAAGGACATGGTTTGTAATGATTTTAACATGGAGGCCTTGTACATAAATGTCCCCAAGGTCTCCTCAATTGTATCTCATCTACACAGACATGATTCAATTTATGTGTGTTCTAAAAAACTTTTGATGCCATACATCCAGAGAACTCCCCTACTGAAGGTATTTCTTCATGTAGGATGATCAAAATGGCATACATAACTTGAAAATTATTATTTTTTTCTATTCAATGTAGGAAACAATCCAGTCCTTGAAACTGGTGGGGAAAATAGTTCTTCCCACAAAACAGGTGGACCAAAGCCAGGTGATGTGTTAAAGGAATTTTTGCTGTTGATAATGTAATTCAGAAAGGTCAACTTCTGGTCTTGTAACACATATTCTATATAAACCTTGAGGCAGAGGACAGACCTACCCACAAGAAACATAGTGTTTTACCTACATTGAATTCAAAGCCAATGAGATATCTTGGCTTCCAAGATAAAAATACAGAAAATGGCGGGGTGGGGGGGGGGGGCGGGCAGGGAATATCCTGGTCTATCTGTAGGAGCCATTAGTAGCTTTAGAAAATTGTTTGAAAGTAAAGTGCTTTGATGCCAGGAAGTATTCATCAGCAGGAAATGGAAGTGTGTTTCATGCCTTTATTCTCATACACTCCACATCACAATGGTGTTTATTAATTCACTTTAGAGATTTTGACTATGGATGTGAAATGAGGAGTATTGTACATAAAAACGGTGGTTTTAGTTTGTTTTATTTTGCTTTTCTTTGCTTTTGATACAGGGTCTCACCATGTAGCCCTGGCTGGCTTGTAACTCAGTATGTAGACCAGGCGGGCCTCTGATTCACAGAGATCCATCTACCTCTGGCCTGGAAGTGCTGGGTTAAATTAAAGGCATGTATCACCATGGTTCAAAATGGTATTTTTTAAAAAATTTATATACTGTGGAATCTTAGAAGAGTGGATAAAATTATCTATATTCCAGATTTTGTTACAGATAAATGATATATCTGTTTTTAATATTGGATTATGTTTTTTAATTTCAGTAATTGTGAGTGCTTGTCTCATATCTTTTTTTGTGTAGAGGGACAGTGAGGACCAACAACTCAGAAACAGCTCACTACTGTTTACATTGTATAAATATCACACACAATGGAGAGGTAGAGTCGACGTTAGCATGTGAGCACTGTAGAATCAGAATGAATCTGGCTCTAAATTGCTATGTCAGGCATTAGTCAGATGACCTGTGTTAAAGGTCAAACTCAGAACCGCTTTAGAGTTTTTGATCTGATAGACTTCTATTTAGAAATTGTCCAGGAATTGTGGTAGAGTTTTAGCTGAGTGGGAAAGCACTTGCCTAGCACTTGCTCAAGGCCCTGGTTCTCATCCTCAGTACTGCAATAGAATTATCCATGTCAGTTTATTTTATTCCTTAAACTGTTCAAAATGTCTATATTTCTTTTATATTTGTCCAAAACCCTCAATGACTGCGTTAAATACAGTATTTGCATCTCACCATGCAATAATCCCTGAACCTTTGGGGACTTTGTAAATGGAATACTCTTACACTTTGCATAAAGCAGCCCAACAATTCCTCTTAATGTGTACTTGAACTGGGGGATACTTTGTATATTGATTAAATTTAGACCTCAAATGACTTCTTACAGAGAAACTAAACAATACTTTTGAAAATCTTTTTGTAAGTTTTGGTAAATCTCTTTAGCTGTGTTTTATACCTAAAGTACGAGTATCAATTTTCAAATTAAGGTGGTAGGTGCTATAAATTTCCACTGACAGGAAGGAGTGGACTACCCTTGATTATCAAAAGGATGGCTATATGTTGGCACCAAGGACCGTTCTAACAGTAGTGCAGTAGTGCTTACCTTATTAATTTAACAATAAATGTTTACAAGGACTTTCAGTACAGGCCCTAGTAAGAAATCTCTTCATGGAAGGAGGAAAAGGTATGTGCTGAATGTCAGTAATACTGTCTACAACCTCGAGCAGAAAACTGACCACTACCTGAAGTGCCAGCATGAGCAAAGGTAAGACTCCTGGCTTTCCTATTTTGACACTACAACTTTTGCACATTTCTTGATACTCGTGAATAAACCATTTGCTAAGTACTAGCTGGTATTTTCTGTTTGTTGAAACCTCTAATGAAAACTTCATATGGCTTAGGCTTGCTATAGAAAATAACACCTTGTGGTATTGTATTCCCACAAATATTGTGCATGCTAATAAACTTATCTGGGGTCAGAGACAGAGCAGCCACAATATTAAACATAAAGGATAGGCAGTGGTAGCACACGCCTTTAATCCTAGCATTCCAGAGGCAGAAATCCATGTGTTCAAGGATACAGACAGGCATGGTGACTCATCACGCCTTTAATCCCACAAAGCGAGCCTTTAATCCCACAAAGCGAGCCTTTAATCCCACAAAGCGAGCCTTTAATCCCAGGGAAAGGTGGTAGAAAGCAGAAAGGTATATAAGGCGTGAGGACCAGAAAGTAGAAGCATTTGGCCTGGTTAAGCATTGGGCTGGTTAAGCTTTCAGGCTTTGGAGCAACACAGTTCAGCTGAGATTCATTTGGATGAGGACTCAGAGGCTTCCAGTCTGAGGAAACAGGACCAGCTGAGGAATTGGCAAGGTGAGATAGCTGTGGCTTGTTCTGTCTCTCTGATCTACCAGCATTGACCCCAATAACTGGCCTCAGGTTTGTTTTATTAATAAGACCATTTAAGATTCATGCTACAACACCTTTCAGCCTATATCCTCACATTATAAACAGAGTGCGCTATATTGCTAAGCTGTCAGTAAAGATGACCTTTTTGTCTTCTCAATTTAATATATTTCAATTTATACACCATAAAGAATTTGCATGTATGTGGTGGCTGGGTCAATGCTGACTATCTCAAAATATTTTCCATATAAGAGATGCTCAATCATATGGGGGAAAAAGATAAACCTTATAGGAAAATAATCTATAAATTTATGGAGCAAGGTTGACCCTTTAGTAAATTACAAATATCCAAATCCTCACTGGCACAACGTGAGGAAGAGTGGGTAGGCCTCCACAGAATTCTCTGATGGTAGTGGATGTGCATGCTCATTGGATCTGTTCTCCAGAAAGAGGAAATAAAGGAGAAGCTGTATGTGTCAGGAAGGTGAATACTTGTGGAATATTAATAGAATACTAATGATAATTCTCCATAAGTTTTCTAGAGCTAAGGTATTTGAAGTGACTTCTCTCTCAGCCAAGGAGGAACAAATACTGTCAGTGTAAGATGAAATAATCCACATGGGCTTCCTTTTCTCTGTCAGAATATTTTAGATGCCATTTCCCCATCCTCCATCGATAGTGTTAGTGAGGGCAAGTCAGTCGTGCTTCGAATGCACTTTCTTCATATTGTGAGGGAATATCACACTGTTCATTGCTATCATTCACAGGCAGAAACTTTATCAAGACTATTCTCTTCAGATTATGAATTTGAATAGGAAGTTATCCATGGATGCAGATCAAGTCAAGAAACAGGCAGAAAAACTCTCTGTGAGTATCAGCCTTAGCTTTGAAGGAATCCATTGTGTCAGCACCAGAAGTAGTAGGGCTTCCTGCAGCAAGTCTGGAGGAAAGGGACAGGACAAGAGCTTAGGGAGACAAGGATGGTGGTTGATGTGGTCAGGAGAGACTGGCCGGCTCCTCCCCCTCCCCCCCACCCCCCCACCCCCCGGGCGTGTTCCTTTCCCTGCCAAGACACAGCAAGGTCAGTGATGGGTTAGGAGCAGTCATGGTGGGGGGATGAGCAGGCACTGCCTGGAGAGTACAGGAGAAGGTATGGGATTGTATCCTGAGAGGGAGCCCTTCATGATCCACGACATACGGAGGGAGATGGAGACGCCGTCCAGTCCAGTGGTCAGGAGCATGGCCTCTGCAATCCCACCAGCTGGAATGCAGTCACAGTTCAGTCACTTGCTAGTTAACGCTAACTCAGGAAAATAATTTACCTCTGTGCCTCGGATTCCTAGAAGTGAAAGGAGAGATACTTAAAGTGCCTATGTCACGGAATTGAGCCAAAATATCACATCTAAACACTTTGAGATGTGTATTCTTATATCGGTCCAGGACAGTATCTGAAGTAAGTCTTACAGAACCCTTCCCTGTTAAGCATGGCACTGTGGGCTCTACTCTCACTGGGAAGGACAAAATGGAGTGGGTTCCTATGTAGGGGAGTGACAGATGGCCACAGGGGACATCTCATGGTAATTTCTATAAAAAACAGAGTTCGACAGCTATGGAGGCCTCTAATGGGTGGGTTTTCAAGTCTTCAGGAGCTAACAGGAATGTTTTGAATACTGTTAAGTAGGAACACTTTCCATTAAGTGAATGGAAACTTCATAGTATTAAGGTTATTCTGTAGTATTAGATAACTCATGTAAAGCGGTCATTGTGTTGGTTGAAAAAACACTATAGTTATTTCATTCTCTGTGTTTTGCATAAATACAATACAGAGTCATGTTTCTGTAAGCTTTCTGTTTTTTTTTCCCCCCTGAATTGTTCTTACATCTTTTATTGTCTTTGTTTGCAGAATATGTTTAAGGAGCAACGAAAATTTATTCATCAGTCTCTGATTCTTCAGAAGAAGAGAATGGAAGGCTTTAAATCACTGTGTGAACAATACTTGGAGGTCTGTTGTACATTCCGAGGAAGCAGCCTATCCACAGGGCATTGAATACTCTGGCATTCTTTCCGTGCTCTTTGGAAAGTTACCCATAAACATCTTCCAGCATATTCCTCATGGTGTCACCGTTCCACGTAAACCGAAGTACAAAATGAGTTTTTGCTTTTAGGATTCACTTCTGGTTGGCAGAATCATTCGAAGCAGGAAGTCCTGCCTTGGCGATCTCATCTAGAGTTGTTCATATTGTACAGGGCATTAATGCTTTTCAGATCGTCTCTTCTTGTCTCACAGTACGTTTTCCGTTGGGTGTATGTGCACACAGGCACACACACGTGTACTTGTCTGTGGGTCTATGTGTGGAGGCCAGAAGCCAACTGTGGGTATCTTCAGTCACTCTCCAGCGTATCTTTCTGAGACAGGATCGCTCACTGAACCTGGAACTTGCTCACCACTGTGGCTAGGCTGGCTGTTCACCAGGTACCAGGGGCGGCCTGCCCTGCCCCAGGTCAACGTGTC
The DNA here is from genome assembly GCF_007827085.1 of Peromyscus californicus insignis. Classification (NCBI taxonomy): domain Eukaryota; kingdom Metazoa; phylum Chordata; class Mammalia; order Rodentia; family Cricetidae; genus Peromyscus; species Peromyscus californicus. The sequence goes on along the minus strand of NW_026294391.1, from coordinate 133,697,216 downwards.
ACCACGCTTGGCTTTTAATATGTGTGCTGGAGAGCCAAAGTTGGCTTTGGCTTTTCCTACTTGTGGAGCAAGCTCTTTGCCCACTGAGCCTTCTTCCCAGACCCTACGATCCATTTTTAAGCAGAGTGGTGACAAGAATATATCACATTTGCTCTTGCTTTATTTCCTCAGTCCACTTTGATTTTATACCATTGCATGACTGAAACATGGTTTTAGATGGCCAATTAGAGTTGTAAGACAGCTCCCAGATGTAGCACACAGTGGAAAAGTAAGTGGAAGACTTAAGTAAGTGAGAGATTGTGAATTGAGAGTCACCCTCTGTAATAGGCCCGTCTTTGTAAATTCTTCCTAGGCACATTGACCTATGCTATCTGCAGGTTTACAGCTATTTGCAAAGGAATTAAGTACTCAGCATTCTGGGTTGTATTTTTTTTTCCAGACTTGATGTGAACTGGCTTGTTCAAGTTGCTGTTAAAGTTTTGTTCATCCCGAGTAATTAAGATGACCCAAACAATCAAGTTATAAGAATTTACCCCATGCCCCCATGCTTTCTTATGTTTAGCCCCTACAACAACTACCACCACCACCACCAAACACACACACACACACACACACACACACACACACACACACACACACACACACACACACACACACACTCTCTGCCAGTATCTGTTCCTGCTGAAATGTCATGCTTTTGACAGCCCGGTGGCCCAGAAACTTGCTTGCCCATTCCAACATTAAGATCTCTGTGTTGTTCCTGCTTCTGTGTTTTCTGCATCACCAGACTAAGGAAGAGGTCCCACAGAGTTCTATAATTCCCCCCCCCCCACAGTATTTAACAAAACCATTTAGATGTAGTATGTTCAATTACACTCAGCACTAAAGGGACCGTGGGGGTGGAAACCTTGAGTTTTAATTTCGTGGTGTTCAGTGGTCATAGCACAGGACAAGCTACTCCATCTCCAGAAGAAGTGGGTGAGTGGCAATAAATGAGCTCATGCCTCGTGTTCTCTGTTTTCATTCAGTTTCATTTGCTTTTCTTCTTGCTGTGCGGGGAGAAGGATCCCAGGGTCTCACACATGCTAGGCAAGCACCCTTCCCCTGAGCCACCCTCATTGCTAATACCTCATGATTGAACGTTCAGCAGTGGGTTGCGGGGTGGCAATGTCTGTGTCTCTTTGGTGGGTGTTTCGATCTTCATGTTGCACATGGTGTGTGCTTGTTTTGGAATAATTAAACCATGTCTTTTACCAAATTTACTCGCTTTTAAATGTTGCTGTTCACATTTGTAAACCAAGATGACATGGGGCTGATTTCTGCACATGTCTTTTCACTTTAGAAACTTGAGGTACTGAGGGATTCTCGGGGAAATTCTGTGGCTGAAGAGCTGAGACATCTAATAGCCACCTTGGAAATAAAACTTCTGATGGTGAATGTAAGTACTCAGTCTTTCACGTCGAAAATGATGATCGACGAGCACTACTTATTTTATCCCATTTAATATGTCCTTGTACTTAACAGCGCCAGCAAGAGAGTGCTGCTGCTCAACAGTCTCTCCTGGATCTGTTATTCTCATAATACCTTGAAGAAACGAAAGTCCATACAAGGGGAGCGAGCGATTGTTTCATGGAAATTCGCTGGGTGAAGCTGATTGACATTTGCAGCTTCAGTGACTACATCTTCTTGCGTCCCCCTGTTCCTAAAGATAAACCCAAATAAACCCAAGGATTTGTGTGACAGCAGTCCAAAGATGTCTATAGGAACCTCCAGCCCTCGGGTAGTAATGGCGAGTTTTTCTTTTCTTGGTAGCATCATAATTAACAGTTAGCACTGCGTTGATGTCGATACAGTGGGGTCTCATACCTCAGCATCACTTTCAGAAATCAGAAGGCACAAGAGTGGTCCACCCTTGTCATCTTCAGAGAAATAATTAAAGAAGACACACTCTTGCCATTACATTCCGCTATTAAATTTGTTCAGTCATGGAGCCTATGGGGATGACCATAACCGTCCAAAGGGAATGTGCCCTGTATACTTCATAAAAGACTGTGCCCCTGAATTAGTTAAACTGGTAGAATTCCTTAAACCTCCCGAGTAAGAAAGATGTGAGTAATGTGACATAAGTTTTTGGAAATGTCACTTTCAGACAAAATTTACAAGGTCTTTGAATTAAATGGGGTCTGCTACCCAAATGTCATCTGCCTGTCACACCTTAAGAGTTGATCCTTAGCACCTGTACAGCTCAGTTCCTCATAGTTTATGTATTTTGTCCTTTGCATGGATAGGAGTAACTAGGAATGTTTTGTTTTTCAAATTTATTGTGCACGTAGTATGTGAGCATCAGTGATATACTGAGGTCTTCTGTACAGTTAAAGCTCTTGTCCTGTGATTTCCTTTATATATACACACGCACCATGGGAAATCTTTACCTGGAAACATTTGATTTAATAAACATGACATTGTTTCAGACTTGCTGGGATGAGTCATTTAATTGCCCTCCCTTCCTGACGTTTCATGCCTTTTAAAACAAAAATGGTCCCATGCCGTGTAGAGGGGTGCTGTCACCCACGTTTCTGCATGGGGCCAGTTGTAGTCCCGACCACTTGTCTCATTGTGTCTTGTTGTGTAGAAGCACTGAAAACAGAGTGCGTTCAGCATCTCCCCTTTTCTACAAGTGGAATTCGTTCCTGTACAGTCAATGAGGGCTTCCCCTCTGGGATCACTTTACTTCCTAAACTTTGAATTATCTGGGGGATCTTCCCTGCTTTGTGCAAAGTATGTGTGAGTGTATGGACCTTTAGTACTATTTCCAGCTTTGAGTATCTCCTACCTGAGATATTCTGATGATCGATACCAAATGATAAATACATTACCATAGCGGTGAATCCTGTATGGTTCGAGTGTGTGCATGTCCCTGTGTGTGTGTGAACACTTTGGTATGTGGAGCATGTGTATATGAGTTCGTATGTGTAGCACACATGTGAGAATGCGTGAGAATGCGTGTGCGTGTGTGTTTGTAAATCTTTTGGTATGTGGTGCATGTGTATATGTGTTCATATGGTAGGCACACCTGTGTGTGAATGCATGTGCATATGTGTGTGTGCGCGCACGCGTGTGTGCGCGCGCGCGTGTGTGCGCGCTTGCGCCCAAGGGGGTGCACATATGCCACCACACGTGCTTTTGCACGTAGAAGCAAGAGATGTTCCAGGTATCTACCTTATTTTGAGACAGGGTATCTCTCTGAACATGGAGCTCATCGATTAGGCTAGAGCGTTAGGCCATTGAGCTCCAGGAATCCACCCTGTCTCTACCCTCCAGTGCTGGTGTTACAGACACTCACTTTGGGGCTGAGATTTTTTTTTTTTTTTGATTTATTTCCCTTATTTTATTTATATGTATGTGTGTATGCCTCTATGTACGTATGTGCAAATGTGTTCTCAGGTGCCCGTGGAGGGTGCCAGACCCCCTAGAGGTGGAGTTATCAGTCAGTCTCAGGCCACCTGACAGAGGTGCTGGGATTTGAACTCGGGTCTTCTGCAAGAGCAAAAAGTGCTCTTAACCACCGAGCCATCTCTCCAGAACCCTGTGCTGAGGTTTTCAAAGGCTTGTAGGGAATCTGAGCTCAGGACCTCATGCTAGTTCAGCAAGCATTTTACCCACAGAGCCATCTCACCAACTCCATGTATATATTTGTTTCTTAGGAGCTTGAACTCAGATATTTTATCTGTTCCTTGTACACACTGATGATGCATACAGAACACATTCTGACAGCTCTCATTATTTCACTGTGAGGCATCTAAACTTTGCAGGTGTGGGTCTTCCTCCCTGGGTACACCTCAGCTCCTATCACAGTATCCCAGGCTGTTGGGAGCAGGCAGGTCCTTGTGCTCATGGATCTCCATGGAAACCAGGAATGTTAAGGATGCAGAATTGTCTTTTCAATGGAAAAGATGTAAAACCTGTTCTTCCATCCAGAAAGCTGGGGATTGGAGGTGATTAATAGCCTGGTGATCTGCACTCTCTGTTGGGCCAGACCATATCAAACTCCTACAAACAGGACCAGAAGTAGCTAATAATCTAAAGGGCCCCAACAGCCAGGGGCTCCCAAAATCAGGACCAGAGATACCAAAGAGCCCAAATGACCTTACATTGCTTGTAGAGCCAGGAGCTCCACCAAGCTCCCAAGCCCAGCACCAGATATACCTAAGAGTCTAAATGACCCTTACATTCCTTGTACAGCCAGGGTCTCCCTTAAGCTCTGACAAGCAGGACCAGAGATACCAAAAAGCCCAAATGACCTTCACATCCCTTGTACAGCCAGGGACTCCCACAAGCTCCCACAGCCAGGACCAGAGATACCTAATAGCCCAAAAGGCCTGACATTCCTTGTACAGCCAGGGGTACCCCCCCCCCCCCAAACTCCCACAACCAGGACCAGAGATACCTAAGGGTCTAAATGACCCTTACATTCCTTGTACAGCCAGGGGATTCCGCAAGCTCCAACACCATTACCAGGTACACCTAAGTGCCTAAATGACCATTATAATCCTTATACAGCAGGGACTCCCTCAAGCTCCCACAACCAGGACCAGAGATACCTAAGAGTACTAGTAACCCTTAAAACCATGCATGTCCAGGGGCTTCCCCAAGCTCCCACAACCATGACCAGAAATACACAATAGCCCAAATGATCCTTACATTCCTTGTACAGCCAGGGATCCCCGAAGCTCACCAAACCAGGACCTGAGATACCTAGGAGTCTAAATGACCCTTACATTCCTTGTACAGCCAGGGGCTTCCCTAAGCTCCCACAACCAGATCCAAGATACCTAATAGCCCAAATGACCCTTACAATCCTTGTACAGCCAGGGTCTCCCCAAGCTCCCACAACCAAGATCAATGACCCTTACATTCCTTGTAGAGCCAGGGGCTCCCCTAAGCCCCCACAACCAGATCCAGAGATACCTAATAGCCCAAATGACCCTTACAATCCTTGTATAGCCAGGGGCTCCCCCCAGTTCCCACAACCTAGACCAGAAATACACAACAGCCCAAAGGACCCTTACATTCCTTGTACAGCCAGGGTGATGGGGGAATGTCTTTCTGTAGGCTGCGAATTTGTGTTGCTCTGATTGGTTGATTAATAAAGCCATTTGGCCTATGGCAAGGTAGCTTAAAGGCAGGAGGGAAATTCAAAGGGGGAGACAGGAAGAAAGGAGGAGACGCCAGCCCGCCGTCCAGGGAGAAGCATGTAGCGGCACACAGGTAAAGCCACAGAACACGTGGCGACATATAGATTAACAGAAATGGGCTAAGTTTAAGTGTAAGAGCTAGTCAGTGGTAAGCCCGAGCTAATGGCCGAGCAGTTTTAATTCATATTAAGCCTCTGTGTGTTTACTTGGGTCTGAGCAGCTGCAGGACTGCGGGACCATGGGACCAGGCAGGACACAGAAAACCTTCAGTTACACCAGGGCTCCCCTAAGCTCCCACCCCAGGACCAGAGATACCTAAGAACCTAAATGACCCTTGCATTCATTGTACAGCCAGGGGCTCCCCCAGCTCCTACAACCAGGACCAGAGATACCAAATCGTCCAAATGAACCTTACCTTCCTTGTACAGCTATGGGCTTGCCCAAGCTCCCACAACCAGGACCAGAGATACCTAAGAGTCTAAATGACCCTCATATTCCTTGTATCCAGGGGCTCCCCCAAACTCCCAAAACCAGGAACAGAGATACCTAATAGGCCAAAGGACCATTACATTCCTTGTACAGGCAGGGGTCTGTAGTGGGTAGCCATTCCAGCTTTGATCTGGAAGTTCCAACCCCCACTGAGGCTTCGGTAACAGTCACGCCTACAAGGCGGGGCCAAGGGAGGACCCTGAAGACCCGAGATCCGGATGCACCAGCCCTCTTGGTTCCTGGACCCTGGACGCTGGAGGTAGGCCGAGCAGAGTTCTCCAGAGAGCACCGCTGGACTGCGCCACACCTTTCCCAGACCCTGTAAACTATCCCTTCACTTGCAAGTTACCCCACAAAATAAACCTCCCTTTTAACTACGTAGAGTGGCCTTAATAATTTCACCAATAGGGGTCCCCCAAGCTCCCACAACCAGGACCAGAGATACTTATTTGCCCTAATGACCCTTATATTCTTTGTACTGCCAGGATATCCCCTAAGGAACAAAGATCCCTAATAGCCCAAAGGTCCCTTACGTTCCTTCTACAGTCCGGGTTCTCCTAACCTCCCACACCAGGACCAGAGATACTTAAGAGTCTAAATGACCCTTACATTCATTGTACAGCCAGGGGCTCCCCTAAGCTCCCCACAACCAGGACCAGAGTTTCCTAACAGCCCAAATGACTCTTACATTCCTATTACAGTCACGGGCTCCCCCAAGCTCCCACAACCAGGACCAGAGATACCTTACAGCCCGAATGACCCTGATATTCCTTGTACAGCCAGGGACACCCACAAGCTCCCACAGCCAGGACCAGAGATACCTAATAGCCCAAAAGGCCTGACATTCCTTGTACAGCCAGGGGTAACCCCCCCCAAACTCCCACAACCAGGACCAGAGATACCTAAGAGTCTAAATGACCCCAAGTTCCCACAACCAGGAACTGAAATACACAAAAACCCAAAATGACCCTTATATTCCTGGTCCAGCCAGTCACTCACCCAAGTTCCCACACCAGGATCAGCGATACCTAAGAGCCTAAGTGACCCTTACATTCTTGCACAGCCAGGGGCTCCCCTAAGCTCCGGCAACAATGACCAGAGATATCTAAGATTCTAAATGACCCTTACATTCCATGCACAGCCCAGGACTCCCCAAAGCTTCCACAACCAGGAATAGAGATACCTAATAGCCCAACTGACCTTTACATTTCTTGTATAGCCAGGAGCTCCACCAAGCACCCACAACCAGGACCAGAGATACCCAATTACCCAAATGACCCTTACCTTCATTGTACAGCGAGGCGGTCCCTGAAGCTCCTACAACTGGGACCAGAAATACCTAATAGCTCCCACCCCCTCAAAAAAAAACCTGACATTAATTGTACAGCCAGGGCCTTCTCCAAGCTCCCACACTGGGACCAGAGATAACTAAGTGTCTAAATGACCCTTATATTCATTGTACTGCCAGGGACTGCCACAAGCTCCCACAAACGGGACCAGAGATACATAAAATCCCAAATGGCCCTTACAATCCTTATACTGCCAGGGGTTCCCCAAGCTCCCACCACCAAGACCAAAGATACCTAAGAGTCTAAATGAGCCTTACATTCTTTGAACACCCGGGGCTCCTCCAAGCTCACACAACCAGGACCAGTCTGAAAGACCATTACATTCCTTGTACGGCCAGGATCTCCCCAAGCTCCCACAAACAGAAGCAGAAGTACCTCAGAATCTAAATGACCACTACAGTCTCTGTATAGCTAGGAGCTCCCCTAAGCTCCCACAGCCAGGACCAGACATACCTAAGAGTCTAAAGGTCCCTTACGTTCCTTCTACAGTCCGGGTTCTCCTAACCTCCCACAACCAGGACCAGAGATACATAGGAGTCTAAATGACCCTTACATTCCTTGTACGGCCAGGGGATCCCCCAAGTTCCAACATCCAGGACCAGAGATACATAATAGCCCACGAGACCCTTACTTTCCTTGTGCAGCCAGGGTCTATGCCAAGCTCCCACATCCAGTATTAGAGATACCCAAGAGTTTAAATGGCCCTTACATTCCTTGTACAGCCAGGGACTCCCTCAAGCTCTCAAAACCTGGACCAGAGATACTAAATGACCCTTACATTCCTTTTACACCCTAGAGGCCCCCCAAATTCCAACAACTATGACCAGAGATACCTAATAGCCCAAATGACCCTTACATTCCTCGTACAGTGTCAGGCTCGCCCAAGCTCCCACGCCAAGATCAGAGACACCTAAGAATCTAAATGATCCTCACATTCCTTGTATAGCCAGGTGCTCCCGGAAGCTCCCTCAACCAGGACCAGAGATACCTAATAGCCCAAATGACCCTCACATTCTGTAAAAAGCCAAACTGCCACAAGCTCCCACAACCAGGACCAGAGATCCTTAATAGCCCAAATGACCCTTACATTCCTTGTACCACCAGGGGCTCCCCCAAGCTCCCAAATCTATGATGAGAGACAGCTAATCCCTCAAATGACCCTTGCATTCGTTGTACAGCCAGGGACTCCCCCAAGCTCCCAGAACCAGGACTAGAAGTACACAATGGCCCAAGTGACCCTTACATTCCTTGTACAGCCAGGGTTCTCCGAAGGTCCAACATCAGGACCAGAGATAGATAACTAAGAGTCAAAATGACCCTTACATTCTTTGTACAGCTAGGGGCTCCCTGAAGCTCCCACAACCAGAAGCAGAGTTTCCTAATATCCCAAATCACACTTACATTTCATGTACAGCCAGGGGCTTTCCCAAGGTTCCACAACCCCAACCAGAGATACCTAGGAGTCTAAAGGATCCTTACGTTCCTTGTACAGCCAGGGGCTTTCCCAAGGTTCCACAACCCCAACCAGAGATACCCAAGAGTCTAAATGACCTCTATGCTATCTGTACGACCGAGACCAGGCCTGATCCTTCCTTAGGTCCTTAAGCTAACACAAGTAGCCTATCTCCAGAACCAGTCTTCTTGGGAGAAATTATATGTACCCTGAGTTGAGTTTCGATGTAACTATGCTTCCTTCTGCACTGGCAATTGTACTACACCAGGAAACTTTCCCCCTGACCATAGTGTGTTTAAATTTACTGGCAATAAACCTGCCTGGCATCAGACTCCCCAAAGTTTGATCCAGGTTGACAAAGTCAATCTGAACCGAGTTTTTATTCTCACCTCTTTGTGGATCACTTCACTGCCTGCTGTGACACCTGCAGAGACTCCTCACATCCCTCTCCCTCTCCCTCTCCCTCTCCCTCTCCCTCTCCCTCTCCCTCTCCCTCTCCCTCTCCTGTCCCTGTCCCTCTCCCTCTCCTTCTCTCTTATTTCCAGTGTGCGTGCCTACAAACAGGATTGTCAGTCACATGTCAAACCAGAGGGAAGACATCGTGTAAGCCTGAGGGGTATCCTGACTTTGGGAGGTAATGGACAATGGGAAACACAGTCCCATAGACTGTGGGGATGTGTTCGGCCCTGCTGCCCTGTAATCGTGTCATTCTTCTATGCATCAAGGCTGTGGTGAGTCAGCTGAGTTTGTGTACTTTGGTGGGACAACAGATTGCATGGTTCTCATGTGGTGGTCTGTGTACTTTGGTGGGACAACAGATTGCATGGTTCTCATGTGGTGGTCTGTTTCCAGAACATGATTAGATGACCTGAGCCTCCTAAGCACCACCTTTATTTCAAAGCTGGAGGACTATAGCAAAGTGGAAAATATAAATACTGCCTTACAGGGGTCTCCTAGCTTAAAGTATTAAATAAATTAGCAACATTTTTGTCCCAAAATTTTTCACATGTTTCATGTTAAAATTATGAAATTGGATTATTTGTTTCATTTTTAGCAAGCAAGTACTGTTATGAAGAGAGTATTCTCTCACATTTGAACTGTGCTTTCTATAACTGTGTTAGTGCACCTATGTGCATGTGTACAGTTCCACTTACTCAAAAACTACATGACAAAGATGATTACTCAGTTCCTAGGATTTCAGTTGCACCAAATCTGTCTATCAAGGAGGAGTGAGCATTTAAATTTGTGTAAATGAAACTGCTGGAGAAGGAGTTGAGCACCAAAGATGTACAGCTTCGTCTGGCTCTGGATATGTTTACCTTCATTCCATTTATGATTCTGATCCAGAATAGGCCTGAAATGCCCATTGGTAGAAGGCCTGGTCCTGACTGGTAGTGCTATTGTGAAGTAGTAGAAACTTCCGAGGGCAGAGCACAGTTGGAAGTAGTAGTTTCCTGAGGCATGCATCTTCAGACCATTCTAGCAGCCTTTCCTTTCGTCTTTCTCTCTGCACATTGAAAGAGTATATCCATCAATTAGAAATGAAATTTTTCTGAATATCAATACATATCTTCTTTTTGTATCAATGTGTGTATTCATGATCTTGATCTTGTGTGTGAATGTACAAGTGTGGGAGTGTGCATGAATATATGTGAGCATGCTTTTGGAGGCCATAGGTTGATGTCAAGTGTCTCCTCTATAACCATATATCTTACTTTTTCAGGATTAAAAGAAGTGACTCTACAAAGTCTTCTACAGAGACTCTTCTCTGACATTCACATATATGCTGTGGCTCACATCATAGAAACACAGAAATAAGAATAATAGCCCAAGGAATGCACATCCTTCTGCAGAGATCCATGGACATGTCATCTATGAAGAGCATCAATGAACATGCTCATCCATGTTCATTGCTGCCTTTTTTTCCCCACGATAACTAGGTGATAGCCTACATGTCCATCAACTGATGAGTGAGTAATGAAAATGTGGTACATTACACAATGTAATATTCAGATACGAAGAAAAATGAAATGATGAAATTTTCATGTAAGTGGTTGGAGCTGGAAATAATAATTCTGAATGAGGGAGCACAGACCCAGAAAGATAAGCACTGAATGTTTGTTCTTGTGAGGATGCTAGCTTTGAATCTTTAGATATGTTTGCTTAAACTGGAGTAGCAGTAGGAGCCAGGAAACTTGTAAGGGACCATAGAGGGGAAAGACTTCAAAATAGGGGTATAGAACACAAGTGGTATGAAGGGCAAAGGGGAGATAATGGGGCACAGAGCATTGTGAGTGGTGGGAATGGAAAGTGTCTTAGTTACTGTGCTATTCCTGTGAAGAGACACCATGACATTGGTGACTCTGATAAGATAAAACATTTACCTGGGTCTTGCTTGCAGTTTCAGAGGTTTAATCCATGATCATTGTGGTGAGAATATGACAGCACACAGGCAGACATGGTGCTGGAGAAGTATCTGAAAGTTCTACATCCACATCTGCAGGTAGCAGGAAGAGAGAGATACTTTTGAGGCCTTAAAACCCGCCCCCAGTGACACACTTCCTCCAACAAGGCCACACCACCTAAATCTTCTCAAGTACTGCCACTCTCTGATGACTGTGAGCCTATGGAGGCTATTTTTATTCAAACAACCACAGGAGTGTAGTTCAAAGGAGGTAGGGGCAGGTGAAGCATTTACCTAAATTATTCTATTATCACTAAAAACATGGGAGTCAGATATTGGGGTAAAAACCTGGTAGATCAAGAAAGCAGCAGAGGAACGACCAGCTGACTGGTCAATAGCTGAACAGGATAAAGTTAGGTGGGAAAGTCAAACTGAGAATTCTGGGAAAGAGAAGGGCAGAGTCAAGAGTCACCAGCCAGACACAATGGGCGCAGGAGATGAACGTGCCAAGCTAATAAAGGTACCACCACATGGCAGAGTGCAAAGTAAGGCATATGGGTTAACTTTAAATGTAAGAGCTAGTTAGTAATAAACCTGAGCTATTTACAATTAAGTCTCTGTGTGGTAATTTGGAAGCAGCTCACAGGATGGGAAGACTCCACCTATACACACTCCCATTGTTTCATGAAGATATCAGAAGGTACAGCATATGGCTAGTTGGGGTTTAGACCTTTAGGATATGTTAATTTGAAAGTGTATCCCATAGGAAAGTCAGTCTGCCTAGGTCTCTTGCATCTCCCCAGTCTTTTGCTATCACTATCCTATCCACCATTTTGGGACACTGAATGTAAGAGAGCTACCAGCAGATCTTGACACCTGAAGCACAAACCATAATAAACCTGTTCTTTACAGTTAGCACCAATTGTGGTATTGTGTTATTAGCAATAAGAAACACAGTAAGGCAGTATGCAGAATTCATTGGTTTTGTGCCACATACCCTATTGGCCAATCATCAGGGGACTTTATAGAATAATGGTCTAACTCGGCCTTAAATAGGGTGACAACATGGGAAAAACACTTAGGAAAGTTGGAATACTACCCTGCCAGATGTGCTGGGTGCCTTAAACCAGTGTTTGAAATGATACCATCTTTCTGAAAGCAAAGATGCAAAGATCCAAGAACCACAGAAAAAAGTAGAATTGGCCACTATTTCACCTAATACTCAATTGGAAACATTTCTTTGCTACCTGCGCTGAGTGCATTGGGTTACAAAGTTTAGTAGGTCTATGTTGTCCTTGTTTAAATTGTTTCTGCCTTTTAAGCCACAGCTGTCTGAATCAGCAACTGCAACTCCACCGCTACCAGCAGCGGTTAGGCCGCAAGGGCTGTAGATGGAGGGAAATCTGTTCCCTCAAGCTCCAACTCTTGCAAAGCTATGAAGATAACTTAACTAAACCTCTGTCCCTCTAAAGAACTCAAGATTCAAAGGTTAAGGTGAAATTCTGCTCTTCAGAGAGACTGAATGAACAGCAAGTAGCTCACCTCCTCTCCTTGCTCAAGTCCTCCAAAAAGCCCTCATGCTTCTCCTCGCCCTCCTTATCAACCCCTTTTCACCTGGCTCCTCCCTACCACTTCCTGTCAGCTAATTGCTGACTCAGCCTCCTGACTGCACGTGAATTTTATTTCATCAAACACACCTTTGCATCATTAAACAAATGTTCCAGAGCATACACAAAAGTAACACACCTTGAAATAATATTCTACAACAGCTCTAGTTTCCAAGGCAAGCATATTTAAGGGAATACAATTATAGTTTTAGGGAATTCAACTTCTCAGGACACTGAACTGAAAGGCAGAAAGGGACTCTAGGTATTGGCTAGGAAGATAGATCTTGACTGCACAGGGGCAATTGTGTTATGTTTCACAATGAGAGCAATCAGAACCCTGGTTTGGAAACTGAGAACCTATTCCAAAGACTGAGTAATCTCTTGCCCACAACTTCTGGATAATGGAAACTTGCTGAGACCCAATAAAGGCAGGATCACCAAGAGATCACATGTGCTACTCAGAAGAAAGGTTTTGATCACCCAGTCAGGAAGAACCCAGGCTAGCAGAGTGTGCAGAGGGTAACATCAATCTGGAATGTATGAGAGAGAACACGCCAAGTCTGCTTACCAACATAGTCCTCATGTTCAGGTACAGAGAGATTATAACAATTACATTTTATGTCATCTGCTGCTTTTCCTATTCCCTAGACTGCTAGGCTAATTTATAAGGAAATCAAGGAATAATATATTACAAGAGGGGGTATGACCAAATGGGCAAATCCCCATAATTTTCGACACACAAAAATTTCTAATCTTTCCTACATATTTCTTGATGACGCCAAACCCCACCAGGAATAAAACCAAAGGAAACCAATACGCCAAAGGAACATCTGTCCTCCCGTGTTTATTTTCTCTATACTCAGAACAGCCAGAAAAACGAATCAACACAGTATCCAGCAACTGACCAGCGCATAAAGCAAGCAGATTGTTGCACAGTGGAGTCTCGTTCAGCCTTAAGGATGGAGTTACCTCGTTTGAGGCAGTATGGATGAACCTGAAGGGCACTAATTTATGTAACAAGCTAGGCACGCACAGCTAAACTACCACATTGGCAACAGAAACGAGAACAAAAGAAAAGGAAAAAGAAAAACAGAAACAAGATCACATCTTCCATCACCTGTCCCCCCAAATAAAACAAGTTGGTACCAGGAGGAAAGGCTGTTTGGTTCAGGTGACTTATCAGACCCCCTGGCCCGAGGGGGAGACTGCTTCCTGCAGAACGAGGTGAAGGAGGTGGTTCTGCTCAGCAGTCAGCAGCGGCCACATCTCCACCTGCAGCTTCTTGATGCCTTCTGTGTCCTTTTCATGGGCAGCCATGACCAGGGACTGCAATAGCAAAAACAGCTCCTCAGGAAGCTGGCCGCTGCTATCCTGGCCGTGGCCGTCAAAAGCCTCCCAGGAGTATTTCTCCAGAGTCTGGGCATGCTCGGGCAGCAGCTTGGCGGGTGGTGGTTGCAGGAGCAGCAGGAGCAGCACGCGGGACACCTCACACCTGACAAGGATGTCTGCGAAGGCACCCAGTGTACCGGGAGAGGGCGCAGCAGAGCCTGGGGCCTGGTCCGGGAGCAGCAGCGGGAGGGGCAGGGTCGGGGCCGAGCCAGGTCTTGGCTGGGGTCCCGGCGGGGGCGGGGGGGGCAGCTCGGGGTGCTGCACCGGGTGGCTGCCATGCTCCCGTGCCAGACGTTGCATGCGTGTAAAGAGCGCCAGGGCGCCGGTGTAGTCGCGCGCCAGCAGCTGGCAGGAGGCGGCGTCGCCCAGCGCCTGCAGGGCGGCCAGTGGCATCAGGGGCAGGTGCAGCTGAGCAGCGCGCTGAAAGTGATCTGCGGCAGCGGCCGGCTGGCCCAGGGCGCGAAGAGCGGCGGCCAGCTCAAGGCATAGAGCGGCGGCGGCGGCAGGCTGGCCCAGCTCGAGGTGAAGGCGCACAGCGGCACCCAGGGCGCTGGCAGCCGCCTGCAGAGGCTCGCCATAGGCGGCCGGACAGCCTAGGCGCTGGCGCGCGTCGCACTCCTGCCGCAGGAAGAGTCGAGCAGCCTCCGTTAGGGCCAGCGTCTCCCCGGGCCCGTGGAAGAGCGCCTGCTGGCAGCGCGCCACAGCTAGCTGGCACCAAGCGGCATAGGGCAGGCACTCCTGGGCGCGCAGTTCGCGGGCTAGCTGCGCGAACTGCTCCCCGGCCTCGGCCACGTTCGGCTTCCGCAGGAAGCGCTTCTTGAGCTTGTTGGACACCTGCCGATAGCGGACCAAGAAGTCCCCAGCCTCAGAGCCAGGCCACGCACCGCCACCGAGGGAAGACGCGGAGCCCGCCGCCATGTTAACCCGCCGGCCGCGCCTCCTGACTTCCGGTTGGGGTGCGCTGACGAAGCAGCCACAGCTACCTCAAGGCTAGCGCTTTATCTTCACTGAGATCACGCATCATCTCAGCTTCCGCCTCAGCGCCCCAGTGCTCTCTCCAGACCCCCCCCAACACACACACACACACACACACACACACACACACACACACACACACACACACACACACACGTTGCCAAGGAGATACACAGAGTGCTGCTGGAGGCAGGGTACCAAATGCCAGGAAAGCCAGGCAGAAAAGTAGGGCGGGGTCCCTGTGGCCACAGGCCCCATTTGTAAATAACACTGTGTGGGGGCCGCGCTCGTTGACACATGAGGGGCGGGTAACAAGAGCTGGGCTTATGCAAATATTGTAGGGCGGGGCCTAGCTTCTAGACCTTAACCACCTCCACAAACATCAGATGTGCCTGAAGAGGCTAGAACTGGTCCTGACAGGGCAGGAGACTTCCCTAGTTTACACCTCATTGATAACCATTGCCAAAGGAGCCTCCTGGCAGATCTTGCTGATTAATAAAGGTTAATAATGAGTCATAATCCTCCATGACCCTAGGCCCCACATGCCACTCGCTGTTCTACATCTGTGTCCTCAGCCAAAAGGCGTGCCTTTGCACATGGGTCGTCTCTGCTCTGTGGTCTCCCATGAGAAGGCCATCTTTCTGATGCAGCTGGCCAGGCTGGCCCAGGCTGGTTCAGGGCCAAGAGGTGCATGGGGGGTACCCCCATCCAGGTCCCCCTTGTCTCCCTCCAAAGCGGCTGTTCCTCCACCATCCCTGCCCGCCTGCCTTCCACACCTGCACCCCAAACACCACTGTGTTGCCGCACTAGGCCACCCTGACCTTCTTCCCCTACCTTCCACTCGCTCCCACCTCATGCCCAAAGGAAAAACTAGGGAAACCAGCCTGTAGGTCACCTGCACCCCAGCACCACTCCCACCCGCTGTGTTCCTCCAACTAGGCCCACCTCACCCTCTGCCCCCACCCCCACCCCCACCCCGTGCCAAAGGAAAAGCCAGGGAAGCAAACCTATGGGGTTCTCGAACTAAAGCTTTAATAAGAGCACAACAGGGAGAAGGAAGGGACGAGGCTGACCAGCCTCGCAGGGCTGTCTGTGGCAAAGTTTGGGCGGGATGAACTGATGCTCGGTGGGTAGATTGGGGCGGATGGGCAGGTCAGCAACCCAGAGCCAGCCAGCAGCAGCACCAGCAGCAGCAGGTAGTAGCTAGCGTTGACGTCGACGCCCACGACGGGGGCGACCAGCCGGGGCCACCTGGGAGATGGTGGCGAATTGGAACAGTTCGCTGAGCAGCGTGTTATTGTAGACAGTCACGTCCAGCAGCTCCGGGGTGATGAGCCTCTGTGCGCCTCGGCGTTGGGCCTCATTGCCTGCCAGCTCCAGCAGCCTGCGGGTCAGGAACTCCAGGATGGCAGTCAGCAAGATGGGCACCGTTTCGCTCAGCCGCCGGGCATGGCCGCCCTCCCGAAGACGGTGTTCCACCAGGCTCACAGAGAAGGTCAGCTCGGCTCTGGAGGTGCGGGAGCGGCGAGACGACGACGACCCTCGACGGCTGCCCTGTCTGGTCCTGGGCATGCTGGCCTCGGAGTGCGACCTCACAGGCTGGTTCTGCTCCACCTGGCGGCTCTCTGCTGGCCTGCTGGGCTCTGGGCCTCCAGGCTGATCCCAAGGGCCCCTCTGCGTCTGGCTGCGTATCCTAGCGACCCCTCACGGTCGAAATCCTCTCTTCTGTGCTCCCACTCCAGCTCCCACTGATGACGTGTGGTGTGTGATGGCTCCCAGCCCGCCCTCGCTAGGGGCGCTGTCGCCACCTGGACACCTTGGGCTGCTCAAGGAGCCTTCTAGGAAAGACAAAGACGTGAGGGGGAGCAACTCAGTGGTGCCATTGAGAACCAAGCCCTTCACAACCCTCGGCTTCTAAGGTACTTTCACCGTGTCTACCCATTAAGCGTGAGCTCTTTGTCCCTACCTTCCCCACCACCACCCACCACCCACCCCACGCCCCACCCAGGATCCCAGTCACCACTGTAAACCTGAGGGGTTTTCCCTTTTTCCTTCCGGAGACTTAAACTCAGAGCTCCAAGCATCCCGAGCAAATCCAGAGCTGCAGGCTTTCCTGGTCCCCGGGGCCCCTTAGCCGCTACTCTGCTTTCTGCCACGTCAGCTCATCTCCGAGTTGGACAGCTCTTGTAGGTGGAATCATTCGGCAAACCGTCCTCTTGAGTGTACCTGTGTCTGTCCGTTTCACTTAGCATCCTGGATTCATGATGTTTCACCCACAGTACACAGTTCCTTGTGTCTCACCTCGCCTATGTAGCGGCTTGAACCAGTGCTCCTCCATTCCTTTCCACACCCGAATAATAGTCCACTGTATGCTAACAAGTCTTTGGAGAATATTATTTTAAGCTGTGTTACTCTTGTTTGTGTAGCATGAATCTTAAAGAGTCTTGTTAATAAAACCAACCCAGGGCCAGGTATTGGGGTGAATGCTGGAAGATCAGAGAAGCAGAACAAGCCACAGCCACCTCACCTTGCCAGTTCCTCAGCTGATCCCGTTTCCTCAGACTGGAAGGCTCTGAGTCCTCATCCAAATGAATCTCAGCCGAACTGCTGCTCAAAAGCCTAAAGCTTAACCAGCCAAATGCTTCTAGTTTCTGGTCTCCACACCTTATATATCTTTCTGCTTTCTGCCATCACTTCCTGGGATTAAAGGCGCGAGTCACCATGCCTGGCTATTTCCAGTGTGGCCTTGAACTCACAGAGATCCATGCCTCCAGAAGGCTAGGATTAAAGGTGTGAGTGCCACCATTTTCTAGCCTCTGTATCTAGTGGCTGTCCTGTTCTCTGACCCCAGATAAGCTTATTAGGGTCACACAATATTTTGGAGAACACAATACCACCACATTCCCCCCCCCCCTTTTTCTGTCTAAAATTTAAAAAAGCTTATAACTAATGCAAGAAAAAAACTATATCCAATAAGTATATACAATATATACAGTCAAGAATTACATTAACGATGTCTAGTCCATTAACATTTGAAAGATTCAGACGAATAACTCCATTAATATATAACAACGTCCAGTCCATTTGCATTTGATAAACTCAGACAAAAAATTCATTACTTATCCTATTTAAAACAAGTAGTTCCTTTTTAAAAGTAGATTTAATAATTGACCTTTTTATCTTATCATATCCATATTCTCTTTTTTCTTTTCATAATAGATTCAATAGTCTACCTTTTGTCATTTACATATCTTCCCCTTTTTCTTTTTAGAGTAGATTCAATGATCTACCCATTTATCCTATGATTTCTTTATCTTTTTTCTCAGAGTAGATTCAATAATCTACCTCATATCTATATTCTCTTTTTTCTTTTTCTTTTTCTTTTTTAAACGAAAACTCTGGATCTAATCTCCTTGTTCAGCTTTCTTCCTGGCCAATAACAATTAACAACTTGTAACCAACCGTCATAAACAATGACAATATCCCTAACTTACTAAACAACCAAAAAACACCCACCCCACTTCTTGGGAATGTGGGTGTTGTGTTCTTGAAATTACTTCCTGCTTTCTGGGGGTGAAGACATCTTTAGGGAATCCTAAAGAGAAAATTTTGGGGCTAATTGTCAAGTCCTGATAAAGTTAGTTGTATCATTTGTCCAATCTCTGCATAATGGGAAAGTGCAGGGCTTGTCTCAAGTCCTTGCTCGAGTTGTCTATGAATCTGGATCATCTCAGCTAGCCATCTTGAAAATGTTCTGAGCAGTTTGTAGTCCAAAGTCAATCTTTTGGTGGTGTTAATCAGCTTAATGCCTTTATCATAGTCCATGTGGAATCGTCATTGTGGGCTCCTGTCATCTTTTTGAAGAATTCAAAGTTGCTGTTAAGCGTGGTCATGGTTCCTGTAGATTTTTATTTTTTATTTTTATTTTTCGTGCCTTCTCTGTGGTTTGGAGCAATCACAGTC
The DNA here is from genome assembly GCF_007827085.1 of Peromyscus californicus insignis. NCBI lineage: Eukaryota > Metazoa > Chordata > Mammalia > Rodentia > Cricetidae > Peromyscus > Peromyscus californicus. Next base: position 133,678,392 of record NW_026294391.1, on the reverse strand, counting down.
TGATAAATATCTGTCTCTCGGAACCATGAATGTTCTTCCCTAGAAGAGAAAATCTTCACAGCAATTTCTCCCCACCATTTGTCTCGCCAAACGTTTCCAAACTGACCTTTGCCGATGCTTTCTTGTAACACGATGGTCCTGGCAATTCTTCTCGGAACAAGCAGCAGTAAACCCTTCGTCCCAGGTAGCAGCATCACCGCAGTCACCAACATGATGAGAAGCAGCTTGTAGCTCAGAGCAGAAGCCACCACCTCGGTGGTCCTGCCTCCACTGTTTTTGGTTTGGGCCAGGCCACAGCTTCTCCTTAGCAAGCCTCCCAGGCTGGCCTCAAACTCGGGATCCTCCTGCCTCTGGCTCCTTCAATAAATCCAACCAGTGTGCCACCACAACCAGCCGAGGGTAGCTCGGGCCTGAGCTGGGGCCCACAAGGCCACAGGCAAGCGGCTTTTTTGTGAATTTGTACCACGAACGTTGGGCGCCAGATGTAGCAGGAATCTTACAAGGTCTTATTAATTAACTCAAACCTAAGGCCAGTTATTGTGGTGAATGCTGGAAGATCAGAGAAGCAGAACAAGCCACAGCTACCTCATGTTTGTGTTTCATTTGTTTAACTCTGTGAAGCTGTTACTGTGCCTGTCTAAAACACTTGATGGTCTAATAAAGAGCTGAACGGCCAATGGCGAGGCAGGAGAAAGGATAGGCAGGGCTGGCAGGCAGACAGAATAACTAGAATGAGAGATCTAGAAGAAAAGAGGAAGTCACCAGAGAAGGAGGAGGATCCAGGGGCCAGTCACCCAGCCACACAACCAGCTATGGAGTAAGAAACAAAGAAAAGTTGGGGTATTGTGCTTATTTATGCAGCTCATTTAAAATGCAGTGTATGAATAAGAAATGAGGTTGGTGGTTAATCTATAATGATCAAACTTGTAGTCACATTAGTTATGTTTTCAAGGTTAAATAGGTATATTTTAGAAGAAGTGGTCTTCAAACACTTCAAAGACCTATGGAATATGGCATTTAAAATGTTTTGTTAACTTAAGGTGTTTCATGACAATGAGACACATCTGCTCCTGGCAGCACCAATTTCCTTCAGAGATGATGGGCATCAAAGACACTCCTTATGGAGTTTGCTTTCACTCTGGCAAGGTTAGCCACTGGGCAAATAATCTGCTCTTGCCTTTGACTGCTGACAGTGTGCTGTGCAGACTGGACTGTAGCTGGAGTTTTCTCCAGTCCTGCCCAGCACCATGGGCCCTGCAACCACTTATAAAATAATCACTCAGAAACTTATATTAATTAAACTGCTGGGCCATTAGCTCAGGCCTACCACTGACTAGCTCTCACACTTAACTCAGCCCATCTCTGTTCATCTATATGTCGCCACGTGTTCCGTGCCTTTACATGATGCTCCCTGGACGGCAGGCTGGCGTCTCCCCCAGCTTCCACCTCCCAGCCTCTCTTGTCTGTTTGTCCCGCCTATCCTATACTTCCTGCCTGGCTACTGGCCAATCATTGTTTTGTTTATCAATCAATCATAGCAACATATATTCACAACATACAGGACATCCCACAGCACTGGACATGCAGGACACACGGTGACCGCTGAAGTTTGCCAAAATGAGGCAGAACAGTCCTCCAAAATTCCTGTTTCACAGAAGAGTCTGTCAGATATTCTGCAGGACACAGAGAAAAGCGACTGATGAACTTTGCCAAAACAAGGCAGGACAGTCCCTCAAATTTCCCGCTTCACTGAAAAGCCTTCCAGATACTCTAGGCCTGTAGGCTGAAGATGGATGCCCCAACATTGCAGAAGAACTGTGCGTGACTGTCCAGGCAGCTAAATGTTTCTGTTGTTAGGCAATATTATTAAAGGCTAAATAACTAGAGTTTTGCAAATTGACTGAATCTTGTAAATTCTTACTTGATAACTGTTTTTGTTGTGTATAGTTTTACAATGTTAAAGTTAAAGCCTTTCTTGTTTAGACAAAAGGGAGGAAATGTTACAGAATATTATTTTAAGGTGTGTTACTCTTGTTCATGATGCATTTGTTTAACTCTGTGAATCTGTGAAATATACAGGGAATAGAAGAGGAGAAGCTCAGAGGCAAAAGAGAGTCAGGATAATTTTAAATTAAGAAAAGCTGGCTAGAAACATGTCAAGTTAGGGCTTGGCATTTATAATTAAGAAAAAGCCTCTGTGTGTGATTTATTTGTGAGCTGGGTGGTGGGCTCCTAAAAAGATTAAGAGAACAAACAACAACATAAGACTGTAGTAAGCTGGGCCAACAAGCACGAGCAAGGGAGATCTGCCCCTGTCCTTCATCTGGCAAAGGGTGGTGAAGAGGATGGAGAGAAGGCCCACCCTTGATACTTGTGGCAAGTGGGAGAGCTGGCCTTGAGATCACAAGAGCAAGAGATCTGGCCCTGTGTCTCACCAGCTGCAGTACCTCAGGAGAGTGATCCCTGCACCTTGCCTGGGCAGCATAGTATATCTGGCCCTGATAGTGTAGGTGTAGGTAAAGCTAGCAAAGAGGACATGGGAGTAGGAGAATTGGCTCTGCCACTTGTTTTTTACTATACAAGGTGAGCTAGCTGAGGGTGGTTCTGTAGAGCACACTCTGGTAGTGAGGGTGAGGGAGAGTTGGTAGGGTCACCAACCCAGCAACCACCCAGGCCCAAAACTAGGTCTATGAGTTGACCCATCCGTCATCCACCTCATCTATGATCTGCTGGAACATGTGAAGGGGCTGGTCCTCTGCACCCAAACCTGGAGTATTTCCATGACACAGGAAAACAGGATATCCAAGAGGACTCCCAGTGAGGGCCCACACCAATGATTCATTGCAATGAACACTTGCACGTAAAGATATATGGACTAAAGATACTGTGTGACTCACTTGGACACACTACACTTTTCATGATGTGATTTTGCTTTCTTTTTTTCGCTTTTAAATTTCATTTTATTTTATCCTGTGGGGAGAAGTTGCAAGAGGAGAGGAGAGATATGAAAGGACAGAGAGAGGAATGGAATTGAGATGAATGATGTGAAATACACAAGGAATCAATAAAAACAAAAACTAGAAAAAATGAAAAACATATGTATTCATTCTGGAAGATTTGAAAATCACAAATGAGAGACCTGAATATCTTACCAATGCTAGATCATTAGGCATTCAGAATAATAAAAAAAAAATAAAAAATAGAAAACCCACAAGCTAATTTGTCCTTCACAATAAATAAATTTACTTAGGTTGTGAATAGAAAAAGATGTTAAAAGTATTATGTCAATTTGATATTGTTCATACATAAACAGTGGGGTGTTTTTTATGACATTACTAAATTACACTTACCTAAAAGTAAATACACTAGATAAATTTTCTTTCATTTAAACTTGGCTATAGTCCTCCAGCTTTGAAATAAAGGTGGTGCTTAGAAGGCTCAGGTCATCTAATCATGTTCTGGAAACAGACCACCACATGAGAACCATGCAATCTGTTGTCCCACCAAAGTACACAAACTCAGCTGACTCACCACAGCCTTGGTGCATAGAAGAATGACACGATTACAGGGCAGCAGGGCCGAACACATCCCCACAGTCTATGGGACTGTGTTTCCCATTGTCCCTTACCTCCCAAAGTCAGGATACCCCTCAGGCTTACACGATGTCTTCCCTCTGGTTTGACATGTGACTGACAATCCTGTTTGTAGGCACGCACACTGGAAATAAGAGAGAAGGAGAGGGAGAGGGACAGGGACAGGAGAGGGAGAGGGAGAGGGAGAGGGAGAGGGAGAGGGAGAGGGAGAGGGAGAGGGAGAGGGAGAGGGAGAGGGGAGAGGGATGTGAGGAGTCTCTGCAGGTGTCACAGCAGGCAGTGAAGTGATCCACAAAGAGGTGAGAATAAAAACTCGGTTCAGATTGACTTTGTCAACCTGGATCAAACTTTGGGGAGTCTGATGCCAGGCAGGTTTATTGCCAGTAAATTTAAACACACTATGGTCAGGGGGAAAGTTTCCTGGTGTAGTACAATTGCCAGTGCAGAAGGAAGCATAGTTACATCGAAACTCAACTCAGGGTACATATAATTTCTCCCAAGAAGACTGGTTCTGGAGATAGGCTACTTGTGTTAGCTTAAGGACCTAAGGAAGGATCAGGCCTGGTCTCGGTCGTACAGATAGCATAGAGGTCATTTAGACTCTTGGGTATCTCTGGTTGGGGTTGTGGAACCTTGGGAAAGCCCCTGGCTGTACAAGGAACGTAAGGATCCTTTAGACTCCTAGGTATCTCTGGTTGGGGTTGTGGAACCTTGGGAAAGCCCCTGGCTGTACATGAAATGTAAGTGTGATTTGGGATATTAGGAAACTCTGCTTCTGGTTGTGGGAGCTTCAGGGAGCCCCTAGCTGTACAAAGAATGTAAGGGTCATTTTGACTCTTAGTTATCTATCTCTGGTCCTGATGTTGGACCTTCGGAGAACCCTGGCTGTACAAGGAATGTAAGGGTCACTTGGGCCATTGTGTACTTCTAGTCCTGGTTCTGGGAGCTTGGGGGAGTCCCTGGCTGTACAACGAATGCAAGGGTCATTTGAGGGATTAGGTGTCTCTCATCATAGATTTGGGAGCTTGGGGGAGCCCCTGGTGGTACAAGGAATGTAAGGGTCATTTGGGCTATTAAGGATCTCTGGTCCTGGTTGTGGGAGCTTGTGGCAGTTTGGCTTTTTACAGAATGTGAGGGTCATTTGGGCTATTAGGTATCTCTGGTCCTGGTTGAGGGAGCTTCCGGGAGCACCTGGCTATACAAGGAATGTGAGGATCATTTAGATTCTTAGGTGTCTCTGATCTTGGCGTGGGAGCTTGGGCGAGCCTGACACTGTACGAGGAATGTAAGGGTCATTTGGGCTATTAGGTATCTCTGGTCATAGTTGTTGGAATTTGGGGGGCCTCTAGGGTGTAAAAGGAATGTAAGGGTCATTTAGTATCTCTGGTCCAGGTTTTGAGAGCTTGAGGGAGTCCCTGGCTGTACAAGGAATGTAAGGGCCATTTAAACTCTTGGGTATCTCTAATACTGGATGTGGGAGCTTGGCATAGACCCTGGCTGCACAAGGAAAGTAAGGGTCTCGTGGGCTATTATGTATCTCTGGTCCTGGATGTTGGAACTTGGGGGATCCCCTGGCCGTACAAGGAATGTAAGGGTCATTTAGACTCCTATGTATCTCTGGTCCTGGTTGTGGGAGGTTAGGAGAACCCGGACTGTAGAAGGAACGTAAGGGACCTTTAGACTCTTAGGTATGTCTGGTCCTGGCTGTGGGAGCTTAGGGGAGCTCCTAGCTATACAGAGACTGTAGTGGTCATTTAGATTCTGAGGTACTTCTGCTTCTGTTTGTGGGAGCTTGGGGAGATCCTGGCCGTACAAGGAATGTAATGGTCTTTCAGACTGGTCCTGGTTGTGTGAGCTTGGAGGAGCCCCGGGTGTTCAAAGAATGTAAGGCTCATTTAGACTCTTAGGTATCTTTGGTCTTGGTGGTGGGAGCTTGGGGAACCCCTGGCAGTATAAGGATTGTAAGGGCCATTTGGGATTTTATGTATCTCTGGTCCCGTTTGTGGGAGCTTGTGGCAGTCCCTGGCAGTACAATGAATATAAGGGTCATTTAGACACTTAGTTATCTCTGGTCCCAGTGTGGGAGCTTGGAGAAGGCCCTGGCTGTACAATTAATGTCAGGTTTTTTTTTGAGGGGGTGGGAGCTATTAGGTATTTCTGGTCCCAGTTGTAGGAGCTTCAGGGACCGCCTCGCTGTACAATGAAGGTAAGGGTCATTTGGGTAATTGGGTATCTCTGGTCCTGGTTGTGGGTGCTTGGTGGAGCTCCTGGCTATACAAGAAATGTAAAGGTCAGTTGGGCTATTAGGTATCTCTATTCCTGGTTGTGGAAGCTTTGGGGAGTCCTGGGCTGTGCATGGAATGTAAGGGTCATTTAGAATCTTAGATATCTCTGGTCATTGTTGCCGGAGCTTAGGGGAGCCCCTGGCTGTGCAAGAATGTAAGGGTCACTTAGGCTCTTAGGTATCGCTGATCCTGGTGTGGGAACTTGGGTGAGTGACTGGCTGGACCAGGAATATAAGGGTCATTTTGGGTTTTTGTGTATTTCAGTTCCTGGTTGTGGGAACTTGGGGTCATTTAGACTCTTAGGTATCTCTGGTCCTGGTTGTGGGAGTTTGGGGGGGGTTACCCCTGGCTGTACAAGGAATGTCAGGCCTTTTGGGCTATTAGGTATCTCTGGTCCTGGCTGTGGGAGCTTGTGGGTGTCCCTGGCTGTACAAGGAATATCAGGGTCATTCGGGCTGTAAGGTATCTCTGGTCCTGGTTGTGGGAGCTTGGGGGAGCCCGTGACTGTAATAGGAATGTAAGAGTCATTTGGGCTGTTAGGAAACTCTGGTCCTGGTTGTGGGGAGCTTAGGGGAGCCCCTGGCTGTACAATGAATGTAAGGGTCATTTAGACTCTTAAGTATCTCTGGTCCTGGTGTGGGAGGTTAGGAGAACCCGGACTGTAGAAGGAACGTAAGGGACCTTTGGGCTATTAGGGATCTTTGTTCCTTAGGGGATATCCTGGCAGTACAAAGAATATAAGGGTCATTAGGGCAAATAAGTATCTCTGGTCCTGGTTGTGGGAGCTTGGGGGACCCCTATTGGTGAAATTATTAAGGCCACTCTACGTAGTTAAAAGGGAGGTTTATTTTGTGGGGTAACTTGCAAGTGAAGGGATAGTTTACAGGGTCTGGGAAAGGTGTGGCGCAGTCCAGCGGTGCTCTCTGGAGAACTCTGCTCGGCCTACCTCCAGCGTCCAGGGTCCAGGAACCAAGAGGGCTGGTGCATCCGGATCTCGGGTCTTCAGGGTCCTCCCTTGGCCCCGCCTTGTAGGCGTGACTGTTACCGAAGCCTCAGTGGGGGTTGGAACTTCCAGATCAAAGCTGGAATGGCTACCCACTACAGACCCCTGCCTGTACAAGGAATGTAATGGTCCTTTGGCCTATTAGGTATCTCTGTTCCTGGTTTTGGGAGTTTGGGGGAGCCCCTGGATACAAGGAATATGAGGGTCATTTAGACTCTTAGGTATCTCTGGTCCTGGTTGTGGGAGCTTGGGCAAGCCCATAGCTGTACAAGGAAGGTAAGGTTCATTTGGACGATTTGGTATCTCTGGTCCTGGTTGTAGGAGCTGGGGGAGCCCCTGGCTGTACAATGAATGCAAGGGTCATTTAGGTTCTTAGGTATCTCTGGTCCTGGGGTGGGAGCTTAGGGGAGCCCTGGTGTAACTGAAGGTTTTCTGTGTCCTGCCTGGTCCCATGGTCCCGCAGTCCTGCAGCTGCTCAGACCCAAGTAAACACACAGAGGCTTAATATGAATTAAAACTGCTCGGCCATTAGCTCGGGCTTACCACTGACTAGCTCTTACACTTAAACTTAGCCCATTTCTGTTAATCTATATGTCGCCACGTGTTCTGTGGCTTTACCTGTGTGCCGCTACATGCTTCTCCCTGGACGGCGGGCTGGCGTCTCCTCCTTTCTTCCTGTCTCCCCCTTTGAATTTCCCTCCTGCCTTTAAGCTACCTTGCCATAGGCCAAATGGCTTTATTAATCAACCAATCAGAGCAACACAAATTCGCAGCCTACAGAAAGACATTCCCCCATCACCCTGGCTGTACAAGGAATGTAAGGGTCCTTTGGGCTGTTGTGTATTTCTGGTCTAGGTTGTGGGAACTGGGGGGAGCCCCTGGCTATACAAGGATTGTAAGGGTCATTTGGGCTATTAGGTATCTCTGGATCTGGTTGTGGGGGCTTAGGGGAGCCCCTGGCTCTACAAGGAATGTAAGGGTCATTGATCTTGGTTGTGGGAGCTTGGGGAGACCCTGGCTGTACAAGGATTGTAAGGGTCATTTGGGCTATTAGGTATCTTGGATCTGGTTGTGGGAGCTTAGGGAAGCCCCTGGCTGTACAAGGAATGTAAGGGTCATTTAGACTCCTAGGTATCTCAGGTCCTGGTTTGGTGAGCTTCGGGGATCCCTGGCTGTACAAGGAATGTAAGGATCATTTGGGCTATTGTGTATTTCTGGTCATGGTTGTGGGAGCTTGGGGAAGCCCCTGGACATGCATGGTTTTAAGGGTTACTAGTACTCTTAGGTATCTCTGGTCCTGGTTGTGGGAGCTTGAGGGAGTCCCTGCTGTATAAGGATTATAATGGTCATTTAGGCACTTAGGTGTACCTGGTAATGGTGTTGGAGCTTGCGGAATCCCCTGGCTGTACAAGGAATGTAAGGGTCATTTAGACCCTTAGGTATCTCTGGTCCTGGTTGTGGGAGTTTGGGGGGGGGGGTACCCCTGGCTGTACAAGGAATGTCAGGCCTTTTGGGCTATTAGGTATCTCTGGTCCTGGCTGTGGGAGCTTGTGGGAGTCCCTGGCTGTACAAGGGATGTGAAGGTCATTTGGGCTTTTTGGTATCTCTGGTCCTGCTTGTCAGAGCTTAAGGGAGACCCTGGCTGTACAAGGAATGTAAGGGTCATTTAGACTCTTAGGTATATCTGGTGCTGGGCTTGGGAGCTTGGTGGAGCTCCTGGCTCTACAAGCAATGTAAGGTCATTTGGGCTCTTTGGTATCTCTGGTCCTGATTTTGGGAGCCCCTGGCTGTTGGGGCCCTTTAGATTATTAGCTACTTCTGGTCCTGTTTGTAGGAGTTTGATATGGTCTGGCCCAACAGAGAGTGCAGATCACCAGGCTATTAATCACCTCCAATCCCCAGCTTTCTGGATGGAAGAACAGGTTTTACATCTTTTCCATTGAAAAGACAATTCTGCATCCTTAACATTCCTGGTTTCCATGGAGATCCATGAGCACAAGGACCTGCCTGCTCCCAACAGCCTGGGATACTGTGATAGGAGCTGAGGTGTACCCAGGGAGGAAGACCCACACCTGCAAAGTTTAGATGCCTCACAGTGAAATAATGAGAGCTGTCAGAATGTGTTCTGTATGCATCATCAGTGTGTACAAGGAACAGATAAAATATCTGAGTTCAAGCTCCTAAGAAACAAATATATACATGGAGTTGGTGAGATGGCTCTGTGGGTAAAATGCTTGCTGAACTAGCATGAGGTCCTGAGCTCAGATTCCCTACAAGCCTTTGAAAACCTCAGCACAGGGTTCTGGAGAGATGGCTCGGTGGTTAAGAGCACTTTTTGCTCTTGCAGAAGACCCGAGTTCAAATCCCAGCACCTCTGTCAGGTGGCCTGAGACTGACTGATAACTCCACCTCTAGGGGGTCTGGCACCCTCCACGGGCACCTGAGAACACATTTGCACATACGTACATAGAGGCATACACACATACATATAAATAAAATAAGGGAAATAAATCAAAAAAAAAAAAAATCTCAGCCCCAAAGTGAGTGTCTGTAACACCAGCACTGGAGGGTAGAGACAGGGTGGATTCCTGGAGCTCAATGGCCTAACGCTCTAGCCTAATCGATGAGCTCCATGTTCAGAGAGATACCCTGTCTCAAAATAAGGTAGATACCTGGAACATCTCTTGCTTCTACGTGCAAAAGCACGTGTGGTGGCATATGTGCACCCCCTTGGGCGCAAGCGCGCACACACGCGCGCGCGCACACACACATATGCACATGCATTCACACACAGGTGTGCCTACCATATGAACACATATACACATGCACCACATACCAAAAGATTTACAAACACACACGCACACGCATTCTCACGCATTCTCACATGTGTGCTACACATACGAACTCATATACACATGCTCCACATACCAAAGTGTTCACACACACACAGGGACATGCACACACTCGAACCATACAGGATTCACCGCTATGGTAATGTATTTATCATTTGGTATCGATCGTCAGAATATCTCAGGTAGGAGATACTCAAAGCTGGAAATAGTACTAAAGGTCCATACACTCACACATACTTTGCACAAAGCAGGGAAGATCCCCCAGATAATTCAAAGTTTAGGAAGTAAAGTGATCCCAGAGGGGAAGCCCTCATTGACTGTACAGGAACGAATTCCACTTGTAGAAAAGGGGAGATGCTGAACGCACTCTGTTTTCAGTGCTTCTACACAACAAGACACAATGAGACAAGTGGTCGGGACTACAACTGGCCCCATGCAGAAACGTGGGTGACAGCACCCCTCTACACGGCATGGGACCATTTTTGTTTTAAAAGGCATGAAACGTCAGGAAGGGAGGGCAATTAAATGACTCATCCCAGCAAGTCTGAAACAATGTCATGTTTATTAAATCAAATGTTTCCAGGTAAAGATTTCCCATGGTGCGTGTGTATATATAAAGGAAATCACAGGACAAGAGCTTTAACTGTACAGAAGACCTCAGTATATCACTGATGCTCACATACTACGTGCACAATAAATTTGAAAAACAAAACATTCCTAGTTACTCCTATCCATGCAAAGGACAAAATACATAAACTATGAGGAACTGAGCTGTACAGGTGCTAAGGATCAACTCTTAAGGTGTGACAGGCAGATGACATTTGGGTAGCAGACCCCATTTAATTCAAAGACCTTGTAAATTTTGTCTGAAAGTGACATTTCCAAAAACTTATGTCACATTACTCACATCTTTCTTACTCGGGAGGTTTAAGGAATTCTACCAGTTTAACTAATTCAGGGGCACAGTCTTTTATGAAGTATACAGGGCACATTCCCTTTGGACGGTTATGGTCATCCCCATAGGCTCCATGACTGAACAAATTTAATAGCGGAATGTAATGGCAAGAGTGTGTCTTCTTTAATTATTTCTCTGAAGATGACAAGGGTGGACCACTCTTGTGCCTTCTGATTTCTGAAAGTGATGCTGAGGTATGAGACCCCACTGTATCGACATCAACGCAGTGCTAACTGTTAATTATGATGCTACCAAGAAAAGAAAAACTCGCCATTACTACCCGAGGGCTGGAGGTTCCTATAGACATCTTTGGACTGCTGTCACACAAATCCTTGGGTTTATTTGGGTTTATCTTTAGGAACAGGGGGACGCAAGAAGATGTAGTCACTGAAGCTGCAAATGTCAATCAGCTTCACCCAGCGAATTTCCATGAAACAATCGCTCGCTCCCCTTGTATGGACTTTCGTTTCTTCAAGGTATTATGAGAATAACAGATCCAGGAGAGACTGTTGAGCAGCAGCACTCTCTTGCTGGCGCTGTTAAGTACAAGGACATATTAAATGGGATAAAATAAGTAGTGCTCGTCGATCATCATTTTCGACGTGAAAGACTGAGTACTTACATTCACCATCAGAAGTTTTATTTCCAAGGTGGCTATTAGATGTCTCAGCTCTTCAGCCACAGAATTTCCCCGAGAATCCCTCAGTACCTCAAGTTTCTAAAGTGAAAAGACATGTGCAGAAATCAGCCCCATGTCATCTTGGTTTACAAATGTGAACAGCAACATTTAAAAGCGAGTAAATTTGGTAAAAGACATGGTTTAATTATTCCAAAACAAGCACACACCATGTGCAACATGAAGATCGAAACACCCACCAAAGAGACACAGACATTGCCACCCCGCAACCCACTGCTGAACGTTCAATCATGAGGTATTAGCAATGAGGGTGGCTCAGGGGAAGGGTGCTTGCCTAGCATGTGTGAGACCCTGGGATCCTTCTCCCCGCACAGCAAGAAGAAAAGCAAATGAAACTGAATGAAAACAGAGAACACGAGGCATGAGCTCATTTATTGCCACTCACCCACTTCTTCTGGAGATGGAGTAGCTTGTCCTGTGCTATGACCACTGAACACCACGAAATTAAAACTCAAGGTTTCCACCCCCACGGTCCCTTTAGTGCTGAGTGTAATTGAACATACTACATCTAAATGGTTTTGTTAAATACTGTGGGGGGGGGGGAATTATAGAACTCTGTGGGACCTCTTCCTTAGTCTGGTGATGCAGAAAACACAGAAGCAGGAACAACACAGAGATCTTAATGTTGGAATGGGCAAGCAAGTTTCTGGGCCACCGGGCTGTCAAAAGCATGACATTTCAGCAGGAACAGATACTGGCAGAGAGTGTGTGTGTGTGTGTGTGTGTGTGTGTGTGTGTGTGTGTGTGTGTGTGTGTGTGTGTGTGTGTTTGGTGGTGGTGGTGGTAGTTGTTGTAGGGGCTAAACATAAGAAAGCATGGGGGCATGGGGTAAATTCTTATAACTTGATTGTTTGGGTCATCTTAATTACTCGGGATGAACAAAACTTTAACAGCAACTTGAACAAGCCAGTTCACATCAAGTCTGGAAAAAAAAATACAACCCAGAATGCTGAGTACTTAATTCCTTTGCAAATAGCTGTAAACCTGCAGATAGCATAGGTCAATGTGCCTAGGAAGAATTTACAAAGACGGGCCTATTACAGAGGGTGACTCTCAATTCACAATCTCTCACTTACTTAAGTCTTCCACTTACTTTTCCACTGTGTGCTACATCTGGGAGCTGTCTTACAACTCTAATTGGCCATCTAAAACCATGTTTCAGTCATGCAATGGTATAAAATCAAAGTGGACTGAGGAAATAAAGCAAGAGCAAATGTGATATATTCTTGTCACCACTCTGCTTAAAAATGGATCGTAGGGTCTGGGAAGAAGGCTCAGTGGGCAAAGAGCTTGCTCCACAAGTAGGAAAAGCCAAAGCCAACTTTGGCTCTCCAGCACACATATTAAAAGCCAAGCGTGGTGACACGTTGACCTGGGGCAGGGCAGGCCGCCCCTGGTACCTGGTGAACAGCCAGCCTAGCCACAGTGGTGAGCAAGTTCCAGGTTCAGTGAGCGATCCTGTCTCAGAAAGATACGCTGGAGAGTGACTGAAGATACCCACAGTTGGCTTCTGGCCTCCACACATAGACCCACAGACAAGTACACGTGTGTGTGCCTGTGTGCACATACACCCAACGGAAAACGTACTGTGAGACAAGAAGAGACGATCTGAAAAGCATTAATGCCCTGTACAATATGAACAACTCTAGATGAGATCGCCAAGGCAGGACTTCCTGCTTCGAATGATTCTGCCAACCAGAAGTGAATCCTAAAAGCAAAAACTCATTTTGTACTTCGGTTTACGTGGAACGGTGACACCATGAGGAATATGCTGGAAGATGTTTATGGGTAACTTTCCAAAGAGCACGGAAAGAATGCCAGAGTATTCAATGCCCTGTGGATAGGCTGCTTCCTCGGAATGTACAACAGACCTCCAAGTATTGTTCACACAGTGATTTAAAGCCTTCCATTCTCTTCTTCTGAAGAATCAGAGACTGATGAATAAATTTTCGTTGCTCCTTAAACATATTCTGCAAACAAAGACAATAAAAGATGTAAGAACAATTCAGGGGGGAAAAAAAAACAGAAAGCTTACAGAAACATGACTCTGTATTGTATTTATGCAAAACACAGAGAATGAAATAACTATAGTGTTTTTTCAACCAACACAATGACCGCTTTACATGAGTTATCTAATACTACAGAATAACCTTAATACTATGAAGTTTCCATTCACTTAATGGAAAGTGTTCCTACTTAACAGTATTCAAAACATTCCTGTTAGCTCCTGAAGACTTGAAAACCCACCCATTAGAGGCCTCCATAGCTGTCGAACTCTGTTTTTTATAGAAATTACCATGAGATGTCCCCTGTGGCCATCTGTCACTCCCCTACATAGGAACCCACTCCATTTTGTCCTTCCCAGTGAGAGTAGAGCCCACAGTGCCATGCTTAACAGGGAAGGGTTCTGTAAGACTTACTTCAGATACTGTCCTGGACCGATATAAGAATACACATCTCAAAGTGTTTAGATGTGATATTTTGGCTCAATTCCGTGACATAGGCACTTTAAGTATCTCTCCTTTCACTTCTAGGAATCCGAGGCACAGAGGTAAATTATTTTCCTGAGTTAGCGTTAACTAGCAAGTGACTGAACTGTGACTGCATTCCAGCTGGTGGGATTGCAGAGGCCATGCTCCTGACCACTGGACTGGACGGCGTCTCCATCTCCCTCCGTATGTCGTGGATCATGAAGGGCTCCCTCTCAGGATACAATCCCATACCTTCTCCTGTACTCTCCAGGCAGTGCCTGCTCATCCCCCCACCATGACTGCTCCTAACCCATCACTGACCTTGCTGTGTCTTGGCAGGGAAAGGAACACGCCCGGGGGGTGGGGGGGTGGGGGGGAGGGGGAGGAGCCGGCCAGTCTCTCCTGACCACATCAACCACCATCCTTGTCTCCCTAAGCTCTTGTCCTGTCCCTTTCCTCCAGACTTGCTGCAGGAAGCCCTACTACTTCTGGTGCTGACACAATGGATTCCTTCAAAGCTAAGGCTGATACTCACAGAGAGTTTTTCTGCCTGTTTCTTGACTTGATCTGCATCCATGGATAACTTCCTATTCAAATTCATAATCTGAAGAGAATAGTCTTGATAAAGTTTCTGCCTGTGAATGATAGCAATGAACAGTGTGATATTCCCTCACAATATGAAGAAAGTGCATTCGAAGCACGACTGACTTGCCCTCACTAACACTATCGATGGAGGATGGGGAAATGGCATCTAAAATATTCTGACAGAGAAAAGGAAGCCCATGTGGATTATTTCATCTTACACTGACAGTATTTGTTCCTCCTTGGCTGAGAGAGAAGTCACTTCAAATACCTTAGCTCTAGAAAACTTATGGAGAATTATCATTAGTATTCTATTAATATTCCACAAGTATTCACCTTCCTGACACATACAGCTTCTCCTTTATTTCCTCTTTCTGGAGAACAGATCCAATGAGCATGCACATCCACTACCATCAGAGAATTCTGTGGAGGCCTACCCACTCTTCCTCACGTTGTGCCAGTGAGGATTTGGATATTTGTAATTTACTAAAGGGTCAACCTTGCTCCATAAATTTATAGATTATTTTCCTATAAGGTTTATCTTTTTCCCCCATATGATTGAGCATCTCTTATATGGAAAATATTTTGAGATAGTCAGCATTGACCCAGCCACCACATACATGCAAATTCTTTATGGTGTATAAATTGAAATAT
>NW_026294391.1:133469196-133663200 GCF_007827085.1 Peromyscus californicus insignis | reverse complement strand
TGCAAAGGACAAAATACATAAACTATGAGGAACTGAGCTGTACAGGTGCTAAGGATCAACTCTTAAGGTGTGACAGGCAGATGACATTTGGGTAGCAGACCCCATTTAATTCAAAGACCTTGTAAATTTTGTCTGAAAGTGACATTTCCAAAAACTTATGTCACATTACTCACATCTTTCTTACTCGGGAGGTTTAAGGAATTCTACCAGTTTAACTAATTCAGGGGCACAGTCTTTTATGAAGTATACAGGGCACATTCCCTTTGGACGGTTATGGTCATCCCCATAGGCTCCATGACTGAACAAATTTAATAGCGGAATGTAATGGCAAGAGTGTGTCTTCTTTAATTATTTCTCTGAAGATGACAAGGGTGGACCACTCTTGTGCCTTCTGATTTCTGAAAGTGATGCTGAGGTATGAGACCCCACTGTATCGACATCAACGCAGTGCTAACTGTTAATTATGATGCTACCAAGAAAAGAAAAACTCGCCATTACTACCCGAGGGCTGGAGGTTCCTATAGACATCTTTGGACTGCTGTCACACAAATCCTTGGGTTTATTTGGGTTTATCTTTAGGAACAGGGGGGACGCAAGAAGATGTAGTCACTGAAGCTGCAAATGTCAATCAGCTTCACCCAGCGAATTTCCATGAAACAATCGCTCGCTCCCCTTGTATGGACTTTCGTTTCTTCAAGGTATTATGAGAATAACAGATCCAGGAGAGACTGTTGAGCAGCAGCACTCTCTTGCTGGCGCTGTTAAGTACAAGGACATATTAAATGGGATAAAATAAGTAGTGCTCGTCGATCATCATTTTCGACGTGAAAGACTGAGTACTTACATTCACCATCAGAAGTTTTATTTCCAAGGTGGCTATTAGATGTCTCAGCTCTTCAGCCACAGAATTTCCCCGAGAATCCCTCAGTACCTCAAGTTTCTAAAGTGAAAAGACATGTGCAGAAATCAGCCCCATGTCATCTTGGTTTACAAATGTGAACAGCAACATTTAAAAGCGAGTAAATTTGGTAAAAGACATGGTTTAATTATTCCAAAACAAGCACACACCATGTGCAACATGAAGATCGAAACACCCACCAAAGAGACACAGACATTGCCACCCCGCAACCCACTGCTGAACGTTCAATCATGAGGTATTAGCAATGAGGGTGGCTCAGGGGAAGGGTGCTTGCCTAGCATGTGTGAGACCCTGGGATCCTTCTCCCCGCACAGCAAGAAGAAAAGCAAATGAAACTGAATGAAAACAGAGAACACGAGGCATGAGCTCATTTATTGCCACTCACCCACTTCTTCTGGAGATGGAGTAGCTTGTCCTGTGCTATGACCACTGAACACCACGAAATTAAAACTCAAGGTTTCCACCCCCACGGTCCCTTTAGTGCTGAGTGTAATTGAACATACTACATCTAAATGGTTTTGTTAAATACTGTGGGGGGGGGGAATTATAGAACTCTGTGGGACCTCTTCCTTAGTCTGGTGATGCAGAAAACACAGAAGCAGGAACAACACAGAGATCTTAATGTTGGAATGGGCAAGCAAGTTTCTGGGCCACCGGGCTGTCAAAAGCATGACATTTCAGCAGGAACAGATACTGGCAGAGAGTGTGTGTGTGTGTGTGTGTGTGTGTGTGTGTGTGTGTGTGTGTGTGTGTGTGTGTGTGTGTTTGGTGGTGGTGGTGGTAGTTGTTGTAGGGGCTAAACATAAGAAAGCATGGGGGCATGGGGTAAATTCTTATAACTTGATTGTTTGGGTCATCTTAATTACTCGGGATGAACAAAACTTTAACAGCAACTTGAACAAGCCAGTTCACATCAAGTCTGGAAAAAAAAATACAACCCAGAATGCTGAGTACTTAATTCCTTTGCAAATAGCTGTAAACCTGCAGATAGCATAGGTCAATGTGCCTAGGAAGAATTTACAAAGACGGGCCTATTACAGAGGGTGACTCTCAATTCACAATCTCTCACTTACTTAAGTCTTCCACTTACTTTTCCACTGTGTGCTACATCTGGGAGCTGTCTTACAACTCTAATTGGCCATCTAAAACCATGTTTCAGTCATGCAATGGTATAAAATCAAAGTGGACTGAGGAAATAAAGCAAGAGCAAATGTGATATATTCTTGTCACCACTCTGCTTAAAAATGGATCGTAGGGTCTGGGAAGAAGGCTCAGTGGGCAAAGAGCTTGCTCCACAAGTAGGAAAAGCCAAAGCCAACTTTGGCTCTCCAGCACACATATTAAAAGCCAAGCGTGGTGACACGTTGACCTGGGGCAGGGCAGGCCGCCCCTGGTACCTGGTGAACAGCCAGCCTAGCCACAGTGGTGAGCAAGTTCCAGGTTCAGTGAGCGATCCTGTCTCAGAAAGATACGCTGGAGAGTGACTGAAGATACCCACAGTTGGCTTCTGGCCTCCACACATAGACCCACAGACAAGTACACGTGTGTGTGCCTGTGTGCACATACACCCAACGGAAAACGTACTGTGAGACAAGAAGAGACGATCTGAAAAGCATTAATGCCCTGTACAATATGAACAACTCTAGATGAGATCGCCAAGGCAGGACTTCCTGCTTCGAATGATTCTGCCAACCAGAAGTGAATCCTAAAAGCAAAAACTCATTTTGTACTTCGGTTTACGTGGAACGGTGACACCATGAGGAATATGCTGGAAGATGTTTATGGGTAACTTTCCAAAGAGCACGGAAAGAATGCCAGAGTATTCAATGCCCTGTGGATAGGCTGCTTCCTCGGAATGTACAACAGACCTCCAAGTATTGTTCACACAGTGATTTAAAGCCTTCCATTCTCTTCTTCTGAAGAATCAGAGACTGATGAATAAATTTTCGTTGCTCCTTAAACATATTCTGCAAACAAAGACAATAAAAGATGTAAGAACAATTCAGGGGGGAAAAAAAAAACAGAAAGCTTACAGAAACATGACTCTGTATTGTATTTATGCAAAACACAGAGAATGAAATAACTATAGTGTTTTTTCAACCAACACAATGACCGCTTTACATGAGTTATCTAATACTACAGAATAACCTTAATACTATGAAGTTTCCATTCACTTAATGGAAAGTGTTCCTACTTAACAGTATTCAAAACATTCCTGTTAGCTCCTGAAGACTTGAAAACCCACCCATTAGAGGCCTCCATAGCTGTCGAACTCTGTTTTTTATAGAAATTACCATGAGATGTCCCCTGTGGCCATCTGTCACTCCCCTACATAGGAACCCACTCCATTTTGTCCTTCCCAGTGAGAGTAGAGCCCACAGTGCCATGCTTAACAGGGAAGGGTTCTGTAAGACTTACTTCAGATACTGTCCTGGACCGATATAAGAATACACATCTCAAAGTGTTTAGATGTGATATTTTGGCTCAATTCCGTGACATAGGCACTTTAAGTATCTCTCCTTTCACTTCTAGGAATCCGAGGCACAGAGGTAAATTATTTTCCTGAGTTAGCGTTAACTAGCAAGTGACTGAACTGTGACTGCATTCCAGCTGGTGGGATTGCAGAGGCCATGCTCCTGACCACTGGACTGGACGGCGTCTCCATCTCCCTCCGTATGTCGTGGATCATGAAGGGCTCCCTCTCAGGATACAATCCCATACCTTCTCCTGTACTCTCCAGGCAGTGCCTGCTCATCCCCCCACCATGACTGCTCCTAACCCATCACTGACCTTGCTGTGTCTTGGCAGGGAAAGGAACACGCCCGGGGGGTGGGGGGGTGGGGGGGAGGGGGAGGAGCCGGCCAGTCTCTCCTGACCACATCAACCACCATCCTTGTCTCCCTAAGCTCTTGTCCTGTCCCTTTCCTCCAGACTTGCTGCAGGAAGCCCTACTACTTCTGGTGCTGACACAATGGATTCCTTCAAAGCTAAGGCTGATACTCACAGAGAGTTTTTCTGCCTGTTTCTTGACTTGATCTGCATCCATGGATAACTTCCTATTCAAATTCATAATCTGAAGAGAATAGTCTTGATAAAGTTTCTGCCTGTGAATGATAGCAATGAACAGTGTGATATTCCCTCACAATATGAAGAAAGTGCATTCGAAGCACGACTGACTTGCCCTCACTAACACTATCGATGGAGGATGGGGAAATGGCATCTAAAATATTCTGACAGAGAAAAGGAAGCCCATGTGGATTATTTCATCTTACACTGACAGTATTTGTTCCTCCTTGGCTGAGAGAGAAGTCACTTCAAATACCTTAGCTCTAGAAAACTTACGGAGAATTATCATTAGTATTCTATTAATATTCCACAAGTATTCACCTTCCTGACACATACAGCTTCTCCTTTATTTCCTCTTTCTGGAGAACAGATCCAATGAGCATGCACATCCACTACCATCAGAGAATTCTGTGGAGGCCTACCCACTCTTCCTCACGTTGTGCCAGTGAGGATTTTGGTACAGTAGCATAGCAAACACTGTTCCTGAAATCTATGCGACATTGGAGACATCAGATTTTCATTTTTGTCACATGGAATAGATGGTCGACTGACTGCAGGATGAATGCTTTGAGGTTTTGAAGCTCATCATGCCCAACACATTCATGCGATGCATATACTGTCCTTACTGTTGCACTGATTCAACTGCATGTGTCAAAACGGTCATCGTAATTCATCCCTAGGAAATGCAACTGACTTCCGTTATGATGTGAGGCTATAATAAGACTAAAGGAAGTCTATTCTATACAGAAAATCCAAGCCAAATATATTTTCCAACCGAGCTTCTGGTCAGTGGGGGTCACGGCTATTCCTCAACCTCTTGCCATCATGCTTACTAACCAAATGTCAAAGGGTCTGGGATCAAAGCACCCAGAAGCAACAACCGTACCTTTGTTCACACTGGATTTTTAGGACATCCTCAACTCTCTGCTCCATGGTTTCAAAAGATGCCATGATGATCGCTGTGAATCTTTCTCTGTTTCCCTGAAGAAAGTTCTTAATGGGCTCTGTATTGAAATATAATCTTGCAACAATTACTGTAAAGTTCCCTCAACTTTAGTTTTCTACTTGGAAAGACACTTGTAATCAACAGATGGAAACAATCTGTCAATGATAAGATTATTTGCCTCCTTCCTTTCAGTCAAGAATCTCAGTGGTTATGACCTTGATGTGGAATTGGACAGCTGGACTTCAGTGTCTATATATTACATACAAAACACAGTGGACCTAACAAAACTTACAAGAAGGGTTTCAAGTCAGTGTGTAATTTCTTTATGAGACGTCATTTATGAGGTATAAATTTAATCAATGTACTCCAGTTCAAGATGTGCTCCAGTTCAAGGACACATTCAGAGGGACTGTTGGGCCGCTTTGTGCAAAACACAAAAGTAGTCCATTTACAAAGATCTCCAAAGACTCAGATATTATTGCACAGTGAGATGAAAATACTGTAATTATTGCAGCCATTGAACTTTTTAGACACATTTGACAAGGTAGACACCCTGAATAATTTAAAGGGGGGGAACCACATTGATTTGTAGAAAAGTGTGTGGTACTGGGGATGGAACCCAGCACCTTAAGCATACTAGGCAAGTGCTCTCCCACTCAGCTACATCCCTATCCTGATTCCTGAATAGTTTCTAGATATGACTCTCCATCAGAAAACTCTACAGAGCTCCCAGCCAGTTGTCAAGTTTGCAATGTTTTTGTTTTGTTTTGTTTTGTTTTGTTTTTTGTTTTTGTTTTGAACAGTTCATGTGACTAACATCTAACACAGCAATTTAAAGCAGGACTCAGTCTGATCATATAATGGTCACAGGCTACCAGTGCTGACTTCAGCTTTCCACTGCATGTGCTATTTTTTTGCACATTAAACAGTGGGTATCTATTTAAGAGGAGCTGGCCCTCACCAACCTGCCCCCCCCCTCCACACACACACACACAAAGAGCCGGACTAGAATACAAACAAGTGAAGTAAAAATGTGATACTAAAAACAGACGTATCACTTGTGTGAATCAAAACCTGGGAGACAGATAATTTCATCCAGTTTTCAAATATCTCACAGTGAGTAAATAAGAGCATCCACACTACCGGTGCCATGTTCTCCATATCGACAATTAACATGAGGTAGAGAGTTGGTAATCTAATAAATACTATTTTGACACTGAGTGTTTGAGAACAAGGTAGTAAACACACTTCTTTTGTCTGCCAAGTGACAACTCCCTCGCCTTGCACTTCTTTGGGTCAAACAATTTTCTCAAATTCCTAATACCTCCTAGAACGTACCTTCAAATTCTTCAAATAAATCCTGTATTTCCTTCCTGCAAAGAAATCACATTTTTTACTTTAATGTATACAAAAGGCCGTTGTTGTAGTGTGAGTGGAGGAAGTGGAGTGTGCCACACAGCCTACATACAATTCACATTTCAAGAGCAGGCACTGACTTTTCTAGATTTCTTTGTGTGCAGAGGAAGGGCATGTGTGCACCCATGCTGACCTCAGAGGTAGAAGTGTGGTGTCCTCCTCTCTCCATCCCCACCTTATTACTGTCAGACAGATTCTATGACAGGATCTGTAGTCTGCTGGAGGCATGAGACTTTCATTTCTTACCACACTGAACATCTGATTGACTATGGGATGAATGCTTTGAGGCCTTTAAGCTCAATGCACCCAGTACATTTATGCGATGCATACACATTACAGGCTGCTGCATTTACATACTTACTTATTTATTTAATCTCAGTTTATTTTGTTAGGCTGGCAGTCAGCAAGCATCTGTAGTCCTCCTGCCTCTGCCGCATCATACCTCTCAGTTCTGGACTTAAAAAGTGTGTGTGGCCATGCATGGCTTTTTCTGTGGGTGCTACGGATCTGAACTCAGGTTCTTGTGTTTGTACATCAGGCACTCTTCCACTGAGCCCTCTCTCCAGCCAGACTTTTCTAAATTTATTTTATGAGTGGGTAAACAACGAACGTATCACCTGGCCTGTTGCCCTTCTTTTCCAGAGGAAGTAATGTCCTCACTACTGACATCAATGACTCCTTTGTCCACTGTATTAAAAAGGAAGAGGAAAAATATTTTGAAACAAAGTGTGCTGTTCTCATCACCCCCCACAGAAAACAGCTTCATTTTGGGGTTTCTAGATCCCATAGCAATGGTTACACTTTTTAAGGCAGTCATCTGTGGAGTCACCTCTCTCTCTTTCTCTCTTTCTCTCTTTCTCTCTTTCTCTTTCTCTCTCTCTCTCTCTCTCTCTCTCTCTCTCTCTCTCTCTCTCTCTCTCTCTCCTCTCTCTCTCTCTCTCTCTCTCTCTCTCTCTCTCTCTCTCTCTCTCTCTCTCTCTCACACACACACACACACACACACACACACACACACACACACACACACACACGCAAAACTCTTTGGGCTTGAGTCTGGGAACAGTTGGTGCAGGCACCTGTACAGGCCTTCCAGAGAGTCACTGTGACCCATGTGCTCCCAGAGAGGCAGGCTGACTAGAAAGAACGGCCTTGTGCGCCTTGCAGGTGTCCTGTGGGGTGGGAATTTAAGGTAGGGGAACCTAAAGCCACAAACAAGCTTGAGCAACAGTTATTAGCATCTGAAACCTCCTGCTAGTCCAAGAAAAATCCATGCACCTCATCCACTCAGTGCTCCATCTGCCAAGAGATTTTAGGATGTTCCCCGGAGTGGACACAGCCCTACAGGAGCCCATCTGTTTTTCACCTGGGGTGATTGCATCTGGGTTCTGGGTGTCATCTGATGTGAGATTTGGATCCAGCCTTGGGCACATGCCAGCACTGTCAGTGGCTTTCCTTTCCCTGCTTGACATGGCTAGAATCTTCTTGGGCTAGATAGGACTCCTAGAACTACAGACACCAGGAGGAATTACAAGATAGCAATGGCAACAGGGACTGGGACTCCACAGGGTGCGGCCAGGTGTCCTGGCACTTGTGCTGCAGCAAAGAGAGGGCAAGAGGATGTCACCAATGTTCCGTTCTGTCCCATTTCTCTACCAGAATGTGGAGCTCCCCAACCCACTACTTATCAAGATCGTTACTCTCTGCTGCTTTCCCAACCCTTGGTTGGGAAAATCCGGGGCACTGCCCCTCCCTGTAAAACAAGGCACCTAATACTGGTTTCAGGTTGGGAATTCCAACTGGCTGAGGACCTACTCAGTCACCAAGGCCATATCTCCCAGCTCATACGCTGTCCCACTCAGCCCTCCCAATCCCTGTAGCCCTCATGACCCCTCCCTAGCCTTGCCCTCTGGGGCCTTGTCCAGTCCCATTTGGAAATGAAGCTCCTGGTATCACCCCACAGGTTTGCCTTGGTCCTGCCTCTTTGTGACCCCGCTGTCCTACCACATGAGCTATGGAAGGCTCCTCTCTGATCCCTGTCACAACTGGGGAGACTCATAACAGAGTTCCCCAATAGCCAATCATCCACCCAGGGTACTCTCCCACCCTGGGAGCCTCCTTCTCCTCAGAGAGTGGTCATATCTATCTCCTCAGAGAGTGGTCATATCTATCTAGGCCTCACCTCCCAATGCACATCTCTCTGACTGTCTGGAAAGGCATACATGCCCACGATTAAGTGGCTTAAACTGGCACTTGTAGGATTTGGATGCAGAAGCTGCTGGTTGGTGAAGGGGCCCAGTCCTGCCCCACCCCCTTCAGATAGGCATTTCTGTCGAGGCAAGGCCCATGGCCGCATGTAAGTGAGACCCAGATGTCCACTGAGGCCTCCAACTGGACACAAGGAGCAATACATGGAAGTACTTCTTCTTCTACACCTCACTGTCACACCCAGCTCTCTTCAAACCCAAAACCCTCAGGACCCCTTCCTCCACTGCTCTCGGTGTTCTATTTCACTACCAGGTGAAAGTGAGTCTTCCAAACTTCACATCACAGATAAACCTTGACCCTTCTGCCTCAAGCTCCCACTCTCCTCCCCAAAGGGCTGTGGATCTAGGCTGACCCCAGGCTCACGACTGAGTCTGCTAATTACCCTGTCACTCACCTAGGTGACCACACTTCACCACCTTCCTCTGAGAGGCCCCACCTCCTGGAATGGATCTCTGACTAGCTGAAACACCATTACGTGGGCACCCCTGAGGCTGCCTACAGGCACTCCCAAAGCTGTGAGGCTTGCCCATCAGTCACCCATTCCTGACTTGGGTCCTGCTGTTGTGCACATGCTTGCGCAAAGTGGCCAGCGTTCCTCCTCCCCTTCAGACTACCCAACCTGTCGAGGTATTGCCGGTGGAAGCATCACAGGAGGACCCAGTTGTCCGGTCTAGACCCAAAGGCAAAAAAAAAAAAAAAACACGAAACAAAACAACAACAACCAAAAAACCCCCGGCAGATATGGAAAGTCCCCACTCCCTCTCCCAGCCCACTAACTGCCCTGTCCACTGTTCTAGGGCCCTGCTGCCCTCATCACCCCTTTTCACTATTGGCTTTGGTGCCTCTTCCAGCCCAAAGTGGAAGTGAGGCTCCCGAAGTCACCTCCCTGGCTACCCTGGACCCTCTCATTCTGTGATCCCACGGTCCTACATCAAGAGCTTTCACCTTTCCTGATGCCTCTAAACCACCCCTGGAGCCACACCACAGCACCCAAAAAAGCCCCAGAAAACAAACAAAAATCCTGTCACCCATTTACGTGCCTTGGCTCCACCAGAGAGCCTCCTTCCACTCAGAGGTTGATCACGCTTAGTTTGGCCCCACCTCCCAATATAACGCTCTCTGATTGGCTGGCATAATAGCACTTGTGCATGCGCAGTGGGTACCAGCACTTTGCACATGCGCCAAGGGATCCAGCACGCCTTGCCCAGTCACGCTTGCCTTCCTGTTGAGGGATGGCCCATGGCTTCATTTCATTGGGCCACAGCCACAGCCAGTTATGCCCATCTTCCTATGTGTCTATCTCTGATTGACTGGAACAGGAAGGCACATGGTTGTGTGACAGAGGCCAGCAGTCCAATGGGTCGCTCACGTGAGGCAATAGTATACACATGCGCAAAGAGAGCTCAGGTGAAACTCGAAGGATGGGCAAACCTATTAAGTCAATCAGACATGTACACTTGGGCACAGCAGTTGCGCATGCGTGAGGGGTCCGCGTTACTTTTCTCTCTAAATGGTGCTCCCGTTGCTCGATGGCCGTGGCTCTCTCAGAGGTCTCAGGTGTTCAGTCTGGCCTTGTATAGTACACAGGGGGCAGATGTTGAATATCGTGAGTCCCTCCTCTACCACACTGTCCGGCTCAGATATCCCAGGCCTTCTCTTTCTCAAACCTCTTCTCTGACCTTCCAGAGGTGCCTAGTCCAGTCTGAGGCTAAAGCCAGACTCAGGCACATTGCATCACAGGCCCTCTTGCGCAAGCCTCCTTGTGATCCCCACACACCCAAGGGCTGTGGTCAAGCATTACTCTTCCTAACTCACCTTACCAGAGGATGCCTTTTCACCCAGTTACTCACCTAGGTGACCCTAACCCAACCACACCATTGAGAGCTTCCTTCCCTTCAGAGAGCAGTCCCAGTCTTTCCAATGTACATGTCTCTCTCTTTTTTTTTTTTTTGCTGGAAGGGCATGCGTGCTCACCTGCGAGGCAGGCCTGGCAAGAACGAATGAGTGCAGTGGCTCATCCATCCGTGCATGCATGCCTGACAGGTGGCCATCAGGCATGTCTCACGATACACACTCTACTCCCCAAGGGCTGTGGATAACGGCAGTCTCTGCCTCTGCTGAAGCCTCACCACGGAGTTCCTTAATAGTCAGTCACACACCTTCCCACCCCGATCCAACAGGGTACCCTCAGATACTTCTACTTTTAGAGCGATGAGGGGAGGGGCTCATCCAGTTAAAGGCCACCTCCTTGAGTATACAGTTAGGTTTGCTGAAATAGCACCCATGTGTGGGGCAGCCCCTTCAGGTCTTGTATCAGGCTATCTTAGTTAGGGTTTCTATTGCTGTGATACAACACCATAACCAAGGCAACAACAGAGAAGAAAGAGTTTATTTGGGGCTTATGGTTCCAGAGGGTTAGGGTCCATAATGGCAGGGAAAGCAGGTGGCAGACATGGCAACTGCAGCTGGAAGTTGGAGCTGAGGGCTCCCATCTCAAACTGCAAACAGGAAGTCAAGAGAAAACACTCCAAATAGAGTGAGTCTTTTGAAACCTCAAGGCCACCCCTAGTGACATACTTCCTTCCTTCAGCAAGGCCTCATCTCCTTAGCCTCTCCAAACAGCTACTGTTCAATTTCAGAGTGGAAAGAAACCAAAATCTGACCTCAACAGATAAGCCTGACTGTGTTTATCAGCAAAGCGGGGGGCTGCAACTTTCTGGAATGGAAGTTGTGCCAAGGGGAGGGAGCTGGTCAGGGCTCTTATAGGAGTGGGCATGTGTGGGCAAGGGGCTTGGATAAGAGGAAGTTGATGCAGCTCTGTGGGGTACATGCAGATTAAGATGTTCTTGAGAAATTTATGATCTCCTCTTCCTGAGATTGTGTTCCCAAACAAGGCATTCTATCTTGAGAAACTACCTGCCGTAGCCTGGAGTTATGTGATACAGGACTTGACAATTAACCCAAAATTTTCTTTTCAGAATCCCCTAAAGATGCCTTCATCCTAGAAAGAGGAAGTAATTTTAAGAAAACAACGCCCACATTCCCAAGAGGTGGGATGGGAGGTTTTTGGCCGTTTAATGAGTTTTGGATATTGTCATTGTTTATGATGGTTGGTTACAAGTTGTTAATTGTTAATGGTCAGGAAAAAAGCTGAACAAGGAGATTGGATTCAGAGTTTTTGTTTAAAGAAGAAAAAAGAGAGAATATGAATATGATAAGATAAAAGGTCAATTTTTGAATCTACTTTTAAAAAGGAACTACTTGTTTTAAATAGGATAAGTAGTGAAATTTTTTTTGTCTGAGTTTATCAGATGTTACTGGACTGGACATTGTTATATATTAATGGAGCTTTTTTGTCTGAATCTGTCAAATGTTAATGGACTAGACATCGTTAATGTAATCTTGATTGTATATATTGTATATACTTATTAGATAGTTTTTCTTGTATTAGCTATAAGCTTTTTTTAAAATTTTAGACAAAAAGAGAGGAAATGTGGTGGTATTGTGTTCCCCAAAATATTGTACACTCTAATAAACTTATCTGGGGTCAGAGAACAGAAAAGCCACTAGATACTTAGGATAGGCAGTGGTAGCACACACCTTTAATCCTAGCATTCCAGAGGCATAAATCCATCTGTTCAAGGATACAGCCAAGCATAGTGACTCACACCTTTAATCCCAGAAAGCGAGACTTTAATCCCAGGGAGTGATGGCAAAAATAGAAAGATATATAAGGCTTGAGGACCAGAAACTAGAAGCATTTGGCTGGTTAAGCTTTTAGGTTTTGAGCAGCACAGTTCAGCTGAGATTCATTCTGGATGAGGACTCAGAGCCTTCCAGTCTGAGGAAACAGGACCAGCTGAGGAACTGGCAAGGTGAGGTGGCTGTGGCCTGTTCTGTATTTCTGATCTTCCAGAATTCACCCCAATAACTGGCCTCAGGTTTGATTTTATTAATAAGAACTTTTAAGATTCATGCTACATCTGTGGATGTTATTGACCCATAGCAGTGGGGCAATGACAGCAAGACAGTCTCCGGAGACTTGATGCTTGTCTACAGCCAGGGCATTCTAGCATCCTTGGGACCAAGTATTCAAATGCCTGAGACTATGGGGCACATCTCCTACAAACCAGCACACAGGTGATGCTCTGGTGGAAATCCACCCCCCCCCCAACTGCCACATGTAAAAAACAATGGAATTCCCCAGGGCTGAGATAGTTCCTCTGAACTGAACCCACCCCCAGAGAAACCCCAGGCCCTGAGGAGGTAGGGTAACTGAATTTCAACCCAGCAACTGCACTTGACTGCCATGTACACGCTTCTGTACTTCCTGTCTGCTTGCCTCTGCTCTCCCACCTAATAAGAGGCTGCTGAACCTGGCTGAGGCTGAGGGCCAATGCCATTATGGAGTGATCCTGGGGTGCTGTCCATTGGAGAAGCAAATTTTCCTCTCCTCAACTGAAAATGGCTTGGTGACTCAGTTTCTCAGAAACTTCCACAATAAAGCAGGCAAAAAAATGTTTGAGATAGACCTGTCGTTTGTGTATGTGCATGGTGGGCCCTGTAGGCACATGTCTGGTCCATCAGGCCTGCATGCGTGGTGTGAGATTCACTCATTTCTCTTCTGACAAACAGATTAAATGGCTGTGTGTCTGCTCCCTCCTGTCCCCTCCTTCCACAGGGTCCCTTTTGTTATTCCATTGTTAGGTAAGCATGCTTTCAGGTAAGCTTTCTGCGATCCTTGGAATGCTTATACACCCAATCCTTGCTAATTCTGCATTCTCCCTCTGTTCTCCATTTTTTGTTTCACTTTTCTCAGTTTGGTAGGACTAGACTGGAAAGCTGAGCCTCAGTTAATGAGGAGCAGCCAACATCCTCCCTGAGTGAGGAATAAAAGAAGCCAAGTAGGCCATGTGTTCTGCTACTCCACGGCCTGCCATGCATTTCCGTTTTTTACAAAAAGAAATTGCTTGCCAAGTTACTTTCACTTTGCTCATCTGTTCCTTTATGAGACACCAAGATCTGTCTAGTCCAACAGTGGGGCCCCAGCTGCTGTGATTATGCAATTCTGGCCTAGCTGGGCCTGCAAGGTGCCTGTGTGACGTGGCATGTATTCACTTTTGCAGTAGGCAGGTCTCTCAGGCCAAGAACCCTTTAGATGGGCAATTTTTCTGAGGGCTATGTTCTCAGGTTTACTGAGGCCTGCCAGGTACTTGATCACAATGCTTTCACGGTTCCTTGGCTGGGCAGGTAACTGAGGGATAGGAAGAATGTGGCTGGCCCTGGACCCCATGCCTGATATGAGAACTGAGGTGGACAGCAGGAAAAATTGCCTCTGGCCTCTATCATCTACCATTCCAAGTCTGGCCCCTGGCTCTTCTACATTTTCTTGGCCCCAGTAAGCTGCAGATCCTGGCTGACTGAACATCCACACCATTGCAGCCTAGCACAGAGACACCTACCTATGTACAGTTACCCATCTAGGTGATCCTAGCATCACCTTAGTCCCCTCAGAGCCTCCTTTCTTCCCTTGGGGTGAGCAATCATACCTAGTTAAGCTCCACCTGCCTGGGTGTACATTTCTGATTACCTGGAAAAGTTCAACAGAGCAATCTTGGGGAGCTTGTGGGTGAGGTGGGCCCTGCAGGCATGCATTCCTGACATCGTCCCAGCATAAGCATGAGCATGAGGTGGCCCCAGCATGGGAGCCCATCAGATGTACTTGAGTGAGCAGGATCTAGAATAAGCATGGCTGAGCTTGTTCCAGCATGCCCACGTGGGAAGCTGGACCCAGAAGGCACACCTGAGTGAGGCCAGCCTAGTGAAGTACATGCACATGATGGCCAAAAGCATTCACACATGCCTGAGGCAGGCCTGTCAGGCCATGACCCCCCTACCCCGAGAGGGGCCTGCTTGCTAAAGTGTGTCCCATGCCTATAGCTTTAGCTGGGTGGGGCCAACCATGTCCTTTGTCTCAAAAGCTTTCACAGTTTCTCAGTTTGGCAAGTGACCCACAGATAGGAATGATGGCACAAGCTCTGGGCACTTTGGGTGTCCAGCGGGAGTGATCTCTTCCAGTCTCCCTCACGTGCTCTTCCCAGCCTGTGCCCTACTTCTTTGAGATCTCCATTCTCCTCATGCAAGGACTGGGGATCCAGGCTCACCAAGCTTCCCCACCACTACAGCTAACGCTGCCTGTGGGGGAACCAGCCTCCAAGGCAGCTCAGGGCATGAAAGGAATCCACGGTGTCAAGGAAGCTAGGACTTTTCTATCTGAGGGGTTTTAAGGAAAAAGGACACTCACA
Organism: Peromyscus californicus insignis; assembly: GCF_007827085.1. Classification (NCBI taxonomy): domain Eukaryota; kingdom Metazoa; phylum Chordata; class Mammalia; order Rodentia; family Cricetidae; genus Peromyscus; species Peromyscus californicus. The sequence continues at coordinate 133,648,283 of NW_026294391.1, read as the reverse complement.
CATTCTCTTGATGGTTTCATTTTTTTATTCTTCTCATGTTGTTCTCATCATTGCTGTTCTCTCTCATGCTGTACTACTCTCCTTGTTCCATTGTTCCCTTTCCCTCCACTGCTTAAATACTCTAACAGAATCTCTCAGGCAATGCAAAAGTCATGAAAAGGGACATTCCATTTCTCAAGTAAATGATTATAGATAAAAACATGTCCCAGGCAGGGGGAAGGCAGTTCAAACTAACCCATGACTATGTAAGCATTCTGTAATTAGAAGTCATAAATTCTGAACTCTCTTTAAGTCTCCCAGGATGCCTGACTATCCAAGAAAACCCTCATCCCTCATTTGGGGCTACAAAGTCAAATTATTTTCTGTAGCCTCAACTAGTCAGAAATTGTCTTCACAAACTGAGGTCAATTCGGAATGGGTGTAAGGAATTAATCATTTGCCAGCTGGCAATAACTGGGCTGCTTTTGTATTTATGACCTAGCCAGACAGCTCAGTTGTGTCCTTACACATTGCTTTTCTGGGAATGTTTATCTTAAAAGCCATTAGCAAGGCATCTGGTCTAATCTAAAGCTATTTTGAGGCTAATACGACCTAAGGGTGCACAGGAAACCTGTAAACCACAATCCTCAGCGTTAAGAGTAAAGGAATTTGAGCCAGCCAGGCTCCTGGACTAAAATGTTTTCCTAAATCATAAATCGGAGCTGTGATCTAAAGCAGCTTCTAGGGGGAAATCATGGGCCTAGACTACGTAGCAAATCCTTGTATTCATTTTTATTCATAAAAATCATACAGCTAAGGAAGGATCATCTTCTAGACAGTCCACGGATATGAATGCCCAGTAGATCGGGATGTTATCATGAGATAAACACACTACAATACAGGTAGTGGGGGAGTCCCCACATCCAATATACACCATATCAGATACCAGAGAAAACATGTAGTAGCAAGCATGCAAAGGCACAGCAGAAGCAAAAGACATTCCGGAGTCTGTATTCTCAAAAGCCTTGCTTAAATGAGATATACTCATCAGAGAGTTTTTTCTTCTGGTGGGCTGACACCTGAACTTCAATTGCCACCTGCTGCCCTCTGACACACCCACAGCCACCAACATACAGCCTCACCACAGGGAACCCAGATAATCAGTCACCTACGTAGGCAACCCTGCTCCACCACAATCCCCAGACAGCCTCCTTCCCCTCGGAGGACAACCACACCTACCTAGGCCTAACTAACTCCCCAGGTACAGAGCTCTCTGATCAGCTGGAGCAGCAGGGATGAACGAGTGCAGTGTGCCAGTCATCCATGAACGTGTGAGGTGGACTCAGAGTGTCGTTTTTATGTAAATTTGTATCTTATGATTTTACCAATAAAGACTCCGGAGTCCGAGGCTGGAGTGAAAACCTGCTAGCTCAGAGAGATTGAGGAGCAGCTACTTCACCTTCCTCCTTAGCCAGCATCTCAGAAAGAGAGAGCTTTTCCGCCCTTCCAAGCCAAAGGAACCACCAAACTCTCCTTCCCTCCCTTCTACTTCCTGTGCCTTTCTCTACCCATCTTCCTGACTCCCTCTTTACTCTCCATGGCTACTTCCTGTCAACCAGCCACTGGCTCTGCCTCCTGACCTCAGGTTTTAATTTCATTAACACAACCTCCAGGTTCACGGTGTGTTGCTTTGGAAAGGAGACTCTGCTTTTGTTCCCACAGAAAGCCAGAGGCTATGGATTTGTTCCAGATTAAGATACATCAGGTTTGACCAGTCAAGACCCCCTGAAAGGTCTCCGATGACACCATGGCCCAGATGATCCAACATCCAGAATGGTTTGAAGGCAACTGGCTCAGATGATACAGCCTCACGGACTATTCCATAATCCTAAAATTTTCTTTGTGTCCCCATAAGATACAGCGCCCCCCTCCAGCAGGAAGTAGTAAGAGAAGCTACGCCCAAATTCCCAAATTATATGTAATTTTACTTTGTTAAGGTTAAAACCTTCCTTTTTAAAAAAAGAAAAGGGGAAGTGCTGTGGGATGTTCTGTATGGCAAATGTGTTGCTGATTAGTCAATAAATAAAACACTGATTGGCCATTGGCTAGGCAGGAAGTGTATGCGGGACAAGGAGGAGAATAAAGCTGGGAAGTGGAAGGCTGAGTCAGAGAGACACTGCCAGCCGCCACGATGACAAACAGCATGTGAAGATGCCGGTAAGCCACGAGCCATGTGGCAAGGTATAGATTAATGGAAATGGATTAATTTAAGCTGTAAGAACAGTTAGCAAGAAGCCTGCCACGGCCATACGGTTTGTAAGCAATATAAGTCCCTGTGTTTACTTGGTTGGGTCTGAGAGGCTGCGGGACTGGCAGGTGAGAGAGATTTGTCCTGACTGTGAGCAAGGCAGGAAAACTTTAGCTAGAAAGGTGTGATCAAATATTCTACAATGTCTCCCCCTTTTTGTCTAAATAACAAAAGAAAGTTTTTTAACGCTAACACAGTAAAACTATATACAATAAGAACAGTTATCAGGTAAGAATTACATTCACAATGTCCAGCCCATTTGTATTTGCTGAATTTGGTAACATGGAAAACTGTAAAACTATAACTATTTAGTCTTTGCTCCCATCAGAGACCAAAGAAGGATAAAATATTACCTGAGCAATCAGGAAGTGCAGAACAAGCAACTTCTAAAACTATAGGAACGACAGAGACAGCTGGCTGCCTGGACAGTCCAGTCAGTCACCCAAGGTTCCTCTGCAACATTGGAAAATCCAGCTTTGACCTACAGGCACAGAGTATCCAACAGACATTTCTGTGAAGCAGAAATTTTCAAGGACTGGTCTACCTTGTCTTGGCAAAGTATGGCAGTTGACTTCCTTTGTGTCCTGCTTGTCCACTTTGGACAGCATACTGTCAGCAGTTGAGGCAAGGGCAGTTTCTTACCCAGCAGCTAGCTATGCCACATTTGAAGCAAACTCCATATGGAGGTTCTTCAATGCCCATCATCTTTTTTGAAGTAGATTGGTGCTGCCAGGAGCACACATGTCTCACCATTGTGAAAAGCCTTATGGTATTAAAACATCTTCAGTGCCATATTCTGTAGATCTCTGAAGTGTCTGAAGACCATCTATCTATCTAAAATACAGGAGGCAAAAATAAAACTTATTTCTGTCTACATCTAAACCCTTACTACAAGTTTGATTGTTATCTTAATTATCCATTTGTAATACTAGCTTTCAAGGTCTAGAACTTTATATTACAATTTTAAATGAGGTGCATAGGTATAATACCTTACAGTATGTTGCAACACAAATAACTTTAAATTTGTGTCAATATACAAAAATCCAAACCAATGTAAAATATTTGAGACTTGTAGTTGCTTTTTAGTTTAAAAGTAGATTCAATAGTCTACCCTTTTGTCCTATCATTCCTATACCCCTCCCCCTTTTTAGAAAAGAGAGAAAGATTGCTGTGGATATCGCTCTATATAAATAAAACACTGATTGGCCAGTGGCCAGCAGGCAGGAAGTATAGGCGGGACAAACAGAGAAGAGAATTCTGGGAAGTGGAAGGAGAGAGAGGGAGAGACTGCCTGGAGCCGCCGCCAGGACAAGGAAGATGTAAAGTACCGGTAAGCCACGAGCCACGTGGCAAAGTATAGATTAATAGAAATAGGCTAAATATAAGAGTAAGAGCTAGACAATGATAGGCCTGAGATAATGGCCAGGCAGTTTAAATAATGTAAGAGTCTGTGTGTTTATTTTATAAGTGGGCTCCAGGACTGGAGGGACTTGGTGGGATGCGGAGAGAAAACTTCTCCAGCTACAACTGGCGCCCAACAGCTCGAGTTTCCACCTTAAACCTGAGAATATTTAATAACCAATTCTAAACAGAGCCAAAAACAGGTTCCTGCTTCATGTCTCATACAGGCAGCTAGACAAGCAAAACGTGGGTTTGTGCTACTGGCGGGTTCCTGGCGTTTGCGCTTGACCTGCAGTATGGCAGGAATGAGGCATCTGCCAGCGGCACATTACGCTGCTGCTGTGTGGTGGATTTAGCCTTTGCTAGTACAAAACAAAAAGAGGTTTCTGGGCTATGCGCTACTTTGATAAAAGCATAGACCCACTGTTTCTGAGACTTCATGGCTCCCAGAACTGGTGGAAAATGTACCACCGCCATGATGGGAAGCTGAAGTGGGCAGAGCCAGCAGCCACCGCGCCGTTTCAGTCTTAGAATGCTGCAGTTTAAAGCCAATAGGTTCACAATAAGACTGATTCAGATGGAATAGTTTACAATGTATGTAAAAATGTACATAGGCTTAAAAGAGAGAAAAGAAGGAATATATACAGTTATATAAACAAATAGATAGTTTTTAAAAATAAAGTCTTTAAAGAAACAATAAAGGTAATAAGCCACATAAAGATGGCTATCACACAGAGAATCTGGAGTATGTTGTCTTTGATATTCGTAACTGAAGAAAAACATTTGATTGTAAAAGCTGTTGAGTTATGCCAAAATGTGTATTTTAAAGGTACCTTGACTTCAAAATTTAGATATAAGGATATGTTGCTTTGGAAAAGAGTCTCTGCTTTTGTTTCCACAGAAAGCCAGAGGCTATGGATTTGTTCCAGATTAAGATACATCAGGTTTGACCAGTCAAGACCCCCTGAAAGGTCTCCGATGACACCATGGCCCAGATGATCCAACATCCAGAATGGTTTGAAGGCAACTGGCTCAGATGATACAGCCTCACGGACTATTCCATAATCCTAAAATTTTCTTTGTGTCCCCATAAGATACAGCACCCCCCTCCAGCAGGAAGTAGTAAGAGAAGCTATGCCCAAATTCCCCAAATATACCAAGCTGGCTTTAGAGAAGGAATTGGCTCACCCCCCCTCTAAACCCAGACATATTGCTTAAAAAAATGGTTAAGAGATTCTTGTGTCCCAAATCAGAAGAGCCCTCTGGTGTGGGACAGAGAAAAACCAACATTTTTTATTTAAAGCATGTTGATTATAAATACAATCTCTTTCTAAAGAAAAAAAGGGGATAGTTTAGATATGATAGGATGAAAGGGCAGATTAATGAACCTACTTTTAAAGAGTAACAACTTGTTTAAAATGTTTTACATTGCTATAGATTTTAGTTTATTGATGCAAGTTTAAACTTAATTTTGTTATACTGTATATATATATATATATATTTATATATACACACACACACATATATATATATATATTTCTATTCTTGTTTGAGGTATTATGTTTATGTAACTCATTTAAAATTGTAATGGATAATTAAAAAATAAATTAATAATTAGTCATCTATGATAATCATATTTGTAGCCATGTTATACAGGTATACATAGTTATATTTCAGATAGATAGGTAGTCTTCAAACACTTCAAAGACCTACAGAATATGGCATTTAAAATGTTTTAAAAATTTAGACTTTCGGGACAGTGAGACATGTCTGCTCCTGACAGCACCGATTTACTTCAGAGAGGAGGATGGACATCGAAGACACTCCATATGGAGTTTATCTTCACCTTGGCAAAAATAGCCATTTGGGCAAGAAACTGTTCTTGCCTGAACTGCTTGATCAGCTGGACATGCAGAACCCATAGGAAGGTGACCACTGAACTTTGCTTGACAAAATGGTCCTTCAGGTTCCTGCTTTGCAGAGGAAACTGCCAGACATTCTACAGGACACAGAAAAAAGTGAATGGGAGACTCTAGGCCTGCAGGCTGAAGACTGATGCCCCAACTTTACAAGAGAACTTTGGATGACTGTCCAGGCTGTCAGCTGTCTCTGTCTACCCTGCAAGACTCCCGAAAGTTGCTTGCATCCTTCTCCCATTTCTCAGGTAGTATTATATCCTTCTGAGGTCTTTGATGTGGTTAAAGACTAGATACTTACAATTTTCCTTAGTTATGATAAAAGATAAGTTAGATATAAAACCTTAAACTGACAAATATAAGATAGATAGGCTCTCTTCTTTAATATTGTAACTGTAATTCTTACTTGATAATTGTTTTGTTATATGTAATTTTACTATGTTAAAGTTAAAACCTTCTTTTTTTGAAAAAGAGAAAAGGGGAAGTGCTGTGGATATCGCTCTATATAAATAAAACACTGATTGGCCAGTGGCCAGGCAGGAAGTATAGGCGGGACAAACAGAGAAGAGAATTCTGGGAAGTGGAAGGAGAGAGAGGGAGACTGCCTGGAGCCGCCGCCAGGACAAGGAAGATGTAAAGTACCGGTAAGCCACGAGCCACGTGGCAAAGTAAAGATTAATAGAAATGGGCTGAATATAAGAGTGAGAGCTAGACAATGACAGGCCTGAGCTAATGGCCAGGCAGTTTAAATAATGTAAGAGTCTGTGTGTTTATTTTATAAGTGGGCTCCAGGACTGGCAGGATTTGGTGGGACACAGAGAGAAAAGCTCTCCAGCTACAAAGATAGAGGAAAGGAAAAAGAAAAAAATGAAAGAATGAAAGAAGAAAGAACAAGAAAGAAGTCCCTTAATTTAACCTCCTTTGTTTAGTTTCCTCACTGACCATGACCAATAACAACTTGCAACCTACCACCCTAAAAAAATGACAAATATCCATAACCCTCTAGATGACTCAAAACCACCCACCCCACATCTTGGGAATATGGGCATCATGTTCTTTAAATTACTTCCTGCTGTCTGGGGGTGATGGCATCTTTAGGGGACCATGAGAAAACTGGGAAAATGATCAGGTAAGTCCTGGGAGAGCTAGCTCTATCATTTGCTGTCCAGTCTCTGTGTGGTGGGAAAGTGCGGGGCTTATCTGAAGTCCTGACTGGAGTAGTCTATGAGGCTGGACTGTCTTAGCTAACCACTTTGAAGTTGTCCTGAGCAATTTGTAGTCGCAAGCTGATCTTGGGGTGGTGTTTGCCAGCTTCGTGGCATTATTACAATCTAGGTGGATTCATCATTGCAGGGGCCCATCATCTTCTTGGAGACCTCAAAGGTCACTGTTAGGAATGGTCATGGTTCACTGCAGAAAACTTAAAAACATTTTAAATGCCATATGCAGCAGATCTCTGAGAGGTTAAAAGACCACAATCTGTTAAGTACATCCAGGGTACACTAACTTAGTTCCTAGTTACCTGCTTCAGACTCAAACCCCAAATCACATGTAGGAAGCTAGATGAAGTTTATTTCTAGAATTAGTTAGTACTCTATATGACCATTAATATCACAACAGAATGTTTATATATGCATAATAATCTCATAGATTTTGAGATAATATTCATGCCTTAAGAAAAGTTTTAAAGATTCAAATGTGAACCAAAGGATGATGAGATTAGGGGCAACAGAATAGTCCCCCAATTTTGGCTTTTTTTTGTCCCATACCAGGTGGCTATTCTGACATGATGCAGAGATTCTAGATTTTCCTTTAACAAACATGCTTGAGTTTACAGGACGAGAGAGCCATGTTCCAACTCCAAAGCCAGCTTTAAATTTTAATTGAATTGGGACCACAAAAAGACCATTTGTCACTTACATCTGTAGAGGGCAGGAGAAACAAGCATTTGGGAAGGTTTATGAAATTCTACCCTGTTGGAGGTGGGCTATAACATTATGACAATTTAACTCTTTTCCTTGGGGCATTCTTCTTGTGATGATTCATCCTTATTCTTTAGATGTCTCACTTGTCCAGTGGTCTCCTGATTCTTACGATGGATGCTTTTATTCTACCAGAAACACATAAAGAAAAAAAACCTGCCTCAACCCTGACTTTGGGGAGTTTCTTTTTTGGCAGGTTATATCTTTGTTAAGGGCAAAAGGTTTTTGGCAACAGAAGAAGTACTATCTTTTAATTTTAAAAAATTGAAAATTTGAAACTAATGAGACCTTACTATGTGTGGACAAATATACCCATATTCCTCTTTCTTTTTCATATATCAAGGTTTAATTGTATTTATTTTTAGATCACAAAGGACATTCATTTTGAATTTTAACCTGTCTTTCTAGTAACCCTGTAGAGGGTTTTCATAATAATAAGTAAATATGGCATATGATTTCTCTACTATGCAAACCTACCATTTAGGAACTGTATCTGAATTTTGTCCCTAGGTGGTGGGATAAAAGGCATGTGCTACCACCAGCTTGCTCACTATAACTCTAGAATTTAGAATACAACTTAACTTATAAAGATCTGTCTGTCTCTGCTGGGATTAAAGGTGTGGGCTAGCACTGCCCTGATCAAATATTTTATCTCAGCTCCAAATCACTCCAACTCTTAAATAGTGAGAAAACAAGCTTTAACTGTAGTAACCTCTTGAATTTACTTGAAACATTTTAAATCTCTTAAGTGGGTTTTTAATACCAAACAACAAAAATACCCTTCCTGTTTAAGAAGAAAACTCAAAAGCTGATGTCCAAGATGGCATGGACCACATGGCAATCTACAGTCTAACATTCTGGCATGGAATTAAAACATGTGGTTTAAGACAACCCATTTTTTTCATTTTATGTCAGCAAGGCAAGTGTGCCTTTGGCAAATTACCATTCAAAAATACTATTATTTTTTATTTTTATTTTTCACACCTGATCAAATGAAAGGCATTTGTTAGTCTTTATAAGATCAGGAGTTCTCTCCTGCCAAATCTAATCTTTATTAATCTTGATGGTATCCATAGCTTTTCTTCTCCTATGGAAACAAAAGAAAAACCTCTTCCCCAATATAGCACATGTCCTGGTCTCCATTCTGAGGTCAACACATCTTTAAAATATACAGGCTGAGTTAATTCAGCACTTTTTTTCCTACTATCCAATGTCTCTCCGCAGCTGTCGTTCCTTTCTCATTAGCATTTAGAAAATTTAAAGTTAATAAGGCACAGTGTAATCTATCTCTGGGAGTGGTGTCTTCATTATCCTTTTCTGTTTATTAAGCATATCTTTTTAAAGTGCAATCAGATCCTTCTATAACTGCTTGCCCTGTAGGACTGTGTGGTATACCTGTAACATACTTTATGTTGTAAGATGCAAAACAACAAAACAAAAAACAAAAAAGCAAAAAAAAAAAAAAAAAAAAAAAACCACAAAAAACTGTTTCATTTTACTAGAGACATATGCTGGAGATTGTCACTCTTAATTTGTATGTGTATTCCCATAATGTCCATACCTTATAATAAATGTGTAATTACAGAGTCAGCCTTTTTGGAACTTAAAGCAGTTGCCCATTGAAATCCTGAATATGTAACTATGATTTGGTGCACATACTTTAATTTTCCAAATTCTGCAAAATGAAACACATCCATTTGCAAAATTTCATTTCTTTGAGTACCTTTTGGGTTACTTGCTGCAGGTTATTTAGATTATGGTTACACAAAGAACAAGTATGACCTTTCCTTATAGTTTTGTTGGCTTGTTGCCAAGTGATGGAAAAATCTTTCTTCAAACCTTTGCTATTATCATGATGTCTCTTATGAAATTCTGAGGCATCTAGTACATTTCCTACCAATAGCTGATCAATTTCATCATTGCCTTGTGCTAGAGGGCCTGGTAGACCCATACGGGATCTGATATGTGTTATATACAATGAGTGATTTCTATTTCTATTTGTTGTAATTGAATAAATAACAAAGTTAATTCTGAATCATCTGGAATAAGTTCAGTGATTTCAATATGTAAAACAACTCTTTCTGCATATTGAGAGTCCATAACTATATTAAGAGTTCTGGAAAATCTAATAATACCATGAGAATAGCATATAAGTCTGATTTTTGAACAGAATCATAAGGGCTTTGAGCCACTTTACTTATTTTCCCTGACTTATAATCTGCCTTTCCTGATTTAGTTGCATCAGAATAGAATGTAGGGGCTCCAGAAATTGGTGTCCCTTTCACTACATGAGGGAGAATCCAATTAGTTCTTTCTATAAACTGAAGTCTCTTGCTTTGGGGATGTTTGTTGCTAATCTCTCCCAAGTAATTATGGCAAGCTCTTTGCCAGTGTTCATTTTCTGCCTATAATGAGACAATCGCAACATCAGTAAAAGGAAACTACCATTTCTGCAGGGTCTATTCCTTGCTAATTAACAACGTTTCATTTTTCTTTCAGAATCAATTTAGAAATCTTTTTCTACATAGGTCTTTAATTTTTTTTATTCTGTGTGCTAAAAATATCCATTCTAAGACTATCTCCTCTCTGCATAAGAATTCCTGAAGGAGAATGAGCAGAAGGTAGACTAGAAGACAATCAAGCTCTGGATCCAAGTGATCCACATGTACAACCTATACTTTCTTTTCTCTCAGCCAATTCTCTCAGCCTCAGCTGATAGGTTTTTTTTTTCTGGACTGATTTGTACTTTTTGTGGTTGAATTTTCTGTAAACCTATCTTATATCCTAGACAATTAATAGAATCTCTTCTTTGTATTTTTTCAGAAGCAATTTTTAATACCCAACACGGCAAAATTCTCTTTACTTGGTCAAACATTGAGTTAGCCAGTAAGATATCATCTATATAATGGTAAATTATAGATTGAGGGAAACTGTTTACAAATCATTTATAACAGCTGTTGTGCAAAATATTGACACAAAGTGGGGCTATTTAACATTCCTTGTGGCAAGACCCTCCAATGGTACCTTTTAATAGGTTGAGAATTATTTCAAGTGGGCACCGTGAAGGCAAATTTTTCTCTATCCTGTTCTTGTGAAGGTATAGTTTTTTAAAAAAGCAGTCTTTTAAATTAATCACTATAATAGACCATCCCTTTGGTAATACGGAAGGCAATGGAATAACAGGCTGAAAAGAGCCCACTGGTGAGATCACCTTATATTTACAGCTCTCAGATCTGTTACCATTCTCCATTATCCAGATGTCTTTTTAATGGAAAATATAGGCGAATTCTGAGGACTGGTCAATTCTTCAATATGTTGAGCATTTACCTGCTCCTGTACCAGCTGTTCTTGTGCCTGTAATTTTTTTCTGATGTCAGAGGCCATTGTTCCACCCACACAGGTTTGTCAGTTAACCATTTTAAGGCTAGAGCTGTTGGTACCTTTGAAAGACCAACAGCTGTTGTGCCCTGCTTTTGTACAACCTGAACGGTCTGTGACTGTTCTTGATAATACCTTTTAATATTTCTCTCAGAAGCATTATTTATTTTTAAGGTTTGTTGAAAGATGAATTTCCAAACAGTCTTATTAATAAAATACCCAGAGCCAGATACTGGGGTGAAAACTGAGAGATCAGAGAAGCAGAACAAGCCACAGCCAACCTCACCTCACCAACTCCTTGGCTGATCCTATATCCACGAATCCTCAGACTGAAAGCCTCTTGAGTCCTCATCCCTGAAGGTCTCAGTTGAACTGCTTAACAACCTCTAGTTCCTGGTCCTCATGCCTTATATACCTTTCTGCTTCCTGCCATCACTTCCTGGGATTAAAGGCGTGTGCCCTTCCCAAGCAAAGACATGAGATCTCAAGTGCTGGGATTAAAGGTGTGTGCCACCACTGCCTGGCTCTGTTTCCAGTGTGACCTAGAATTTATAGAGATCCAGGTGGATCTCTGCCTCCTGAGTGATAGGATTAAAGGTATGTGTGCCACCACTGTCTGGCCTCTATGCCTAATCTAGTGGCTGTTCTGTTCTCTGACCCCCAGATAAATTTATTGGGGTGCACAATATATGAACCCCAGTTTATTTCTGAGGTTGGAGGAATGTTAATCAGTGTTTTCCATTGCTACAACAAATCATGTCCCCATAAATTCATGCTTATGTTAGCCACATATGGTTTTAATTTTCCTATCTGTCCTCTGGCCCTATACATTTGACCCATCTTGTATTTTGTTTTACCTGAGATAAGGTTCCAATCCCCAAGAGCTGAATATCGATCTCCTGAAGAGGCCAATCTGGATGCCAAGATTTGGGTGAAATCATTGTTACATCTGCACCTTTGTCCAGTAATCCTTCAATTACAGTGCTGTTTATTCGTAATTTTAGCTTTGATCATTTATAGCAGTTTGCCAAAATACTTGTTTTATGGTCTCTCCTGAATTGCTTATCTACTGAAGCTGTTCTGTCCTTGATCACATGCACAGCAGTGCTGTTCTTAACAGCAGGCATTAAATCTTTTAATTGCTCCGTGGATGAGTTTCTCTGATGCTGACAGGAAATGATTGAACCAAATTTGGTATTGGGTCCTGTGGGAGGCCCCCAAGGCATTTTCCAATGGCAACAGGTTACCTTGCCTGTCCCTTGTCAATCTGCATTCATTAGTCCAATGCTGGCCTTTGCCAACCTTCTGCATACTCCGGAGGGCTGAGACCTTCCATTTGGATTATGTCTAGAAAAAAACATTGTCTCTAGGAACACCTTGCCTACCAACCCTTTTCAGATGACCTTGCTTACCACAATTAATCATCTGACATTTTGATTTTTCTTAAAAGTTTTAGAAATCACTTTTCCTATCAAAGTAGCAGCCTCCTTACTGGTTCTGTCCCTCTCATTTACAACTTCATGCTCTCTACTCTCTTTAACCTTTAAATCATAGCTCCTCCTTCACAACCAGCATCATTCACATCACAGGTGCTTCCTCCTTGCCTGCATTTCCTGACCTGCTAAGTGCTCTTCATCCCACAGCCAACCAATGCTGGCTCCAGGTCTCTCCCATGAGAGTTCTAACCTTGAAATCACCCTTTAAAAGCCTTCACTGGCCTGTATGGCATGACCATTCTTGGCCTTCACCTCACATGACATTTGGTGGCCATCAGCAGTGTTGTCTGTCTCCTTTTATGGATCACTTTCCTGTCTAGTCTTAGACTTTCTCTGCATAACTTCTTATGTGCATGTTTGCTAGCTCCCCCTCCTCCAACGAGCCTGCTCATGAAGTCAATTCCATGGCCTAGGTTTCCCCAGGACCCCTTGAGGTGAGTACTGCCACTCCATGCATGCCATCAGAGTTCCTCACAGTGTGCTTCCTGGAGCAGCTTGTGTGAGGACCACGAGAAGATGGTAAAATAAGAACATCTAGGCAAATCTCGAGGCCTGAGCAAGTCTGTCTGTGACTAGTGGGCATGGGATGTGCTCCTGGGAGGAAGGATGTTTCCAGGATGTGCTAATGCCCACTAATTACAGAACCTCTCACCTAGTGGCTGCCAAAACTTCCAGGCTGACATTAGCAATAGCAGCTCAACATCCCCATCTGGTTGTCCCAAACACCTGTTGTCTCTTCTTCTAATGACAGACAGTACTTACAGTCTAAGGTGGGTATTGATATCATAAAAGGCAAGGGAAAATTAAGGAAGAAAAGATATGAATGAGTGTCAGCTCCATGGATGCTCAAGACTGAATCCCATCACTTTACAGCTTATGAAGTGGCAAAGGACAGCTGTTCTGTACTAAAGAATTTTGGGGATGGAATCAAATGGCCACTGTACTGGCTAATTTTATGTCCACTCGACACAAGTCAGAGCTGAAGATTGCTGTAGGCAAGCCTACAGGGCCTTTTCTTAATTAGTGATTGATGTGGGAGTTTCCAGACCATTGTGGGTGGCAGGTGCCCCCCCCTCGGGGGCATGGTGGTCCTGGTTGCTCTAAGAAAGCAGGCTGAGCAACACAGTAAGCAGCACTCCTCCATGGCTACTGCATCAGCTCCTGCCTCAGTTCCTTCCCTGATTTGAGTTCCTGCCCCGACTGACTTCCATGATCGACTTATGTAAGCAAAAGAACCCCCTTCCTCCTCAAGTTGCTTTTATTCGTGGTGTTTCATCACAGCAATAGAAATGCTGACTAAGTCAGGTACCTTTCATTTTTCACCCAAGGACAAGAAAACTCAGGACTAACTCTTTCCTTTGGTCTGGGCCACCTGAGTTTGGGCTCTGCTTTTCTCTCCAATGCAAGTGATCTGTCCTCACATGGTCTATGCTATGAAGGATAAAGTAAACATTTAGGAAGAATGGGAAATTTACAAAAAACGTGATTCTATATTATGCTTTAACACGACAGTTTTGTCTCTGTGTGGTATATGCATGTGTTTGCACACATATGTGCATGTGTATACCTGTGGGTGCTCACGCAGGAGCCAGAAGTTGATGCTGGGCATCTTGCTCTATCAGTCTCCACCTTCTGTTTCTGATCCTGAATCAATGACAACCTGAAGTTCCCAGAGTGACAAGGGTGTTTGGCCAACAAGTCCCTGGAATCTTCCTCTTTCCACCTCTGAGCACTGGGCTTCCAGGCATATGGCACTAATCCTGTTTTAGTTGTTTGTTTGTTTTGTTTATGTGGATACTGACCTTCCAAATCCAGGTGTTCATGCTTGCCTTTCAAGCACTTTAACCACTGAGCCATCATCTCTGCAGCTACTAACACAAAATGGTGAAGAACACGTTTAATGTCTTCTCATTTAACAGACTTTAAAACCACATTTACAAAATTTGAGAAACCCACTTCTACACAAATACCCTGCACAATTACCCCACTCCTAATCATCTAATGGGAAAGTTTCCTACTTTGCAGCATTAGGTATGGGTATGGGTATGGGTATAAGGTTTCTCATGAAGACTTGACAAGCCACTCATCACTCCCCCAAATCTGATGGACTTTCTCTTCCTATAAGGGAGTATGTTGACATGTTTTTATCATTTGCCCATCCTTTAATGAACACCATGGCTCTGGGACTGGGTTGTTCTGAACCTCAACCCCTGAAAGCCAACTCACCACCTGCTCTGCCGCAGCCACTCTGAATGCTTTTACTCTGCATTCCTGATCTCATTGCCATAGGCTCTATATGGAACCCCCCAACACACACACACACACACACACACACACACACACACACACACACACACACACACACACACAGACACTGCTTGCAATTTGTCAGCACAAGGATCATGAAGTGCCTCCTCTCAGGATAAAATCCCATATGTTGTATCCCACCCTCCAGGCAGCACCTGCTCTGCCTACTGCCTCCACCAACATGCCAGCACCTAAACCATGACCTTAGCATCTCTCCCCGGAACAGAAGCAATCCAGAGAGAATGGCCACTTCCACCATCCTGCTTGGCCCTCTAAGCTCATACCATCTACCTTCCCTCCTGAACCACTGCATAAAGCCCTGCCACTTCAGGCTCTGACACAACGGATTCCTCAGAAGCTAAGCCTGATGTTAAGAGAGTTTTTCTGTCTGTCTCTTGATCTATGTCTTAGTTAGGTGTTATTGCTTCAAAGAGACACCATGACCACGGCAACTCTTATAAAGGAAAGCATTTAATTGGAGCTGGCTTACCGTTTCAGAGGTTCGGTCCATTATCATCATGGCAGGGGGCATGGTGGCATGCAGGCAGACATCATGCTGGAGGAGGAGCTGAGAGTTCTACAGGCAGCAGGAAGAGAGTGACACCAGGCCTGGCTTGAGCATTTGAAACCCCAAAGCCCACCACCAGTGATACACTTTCTCCAACAGGGCCATACCTACTCCAACAAGGCCACTCCCATTAATGCCACTCCCTAAGCATTCAAATATATGAGCCTATAATGGCCAATCTTATTCAGTCCACCACAATCTGCATCCATGGTTAACTTCATATTCAAAATCATAATCTGAAGAGAATAGTCTAAATTTTCTGCCTACAAATGATAGCAATGAACACTGTGGTATTCCATCACAATATGAATAAAATGCTTTCAAAGCACAACAGACTTGCCTCTCTGCTAACACTATCGATGGAAGATGGGGAAATGGCAATTAAAATATTCTAAGGGGAAATGGAAAATGAAGTAGACTATGTGGTCTTAACAGTATTTCTTCCTCCCAAGCTGGGAGACAAGTCACTTCACAGATCTTACCTCTGCACAATTCAGGATGAATCATTGTCTGTTAAATTAGGTTTTTGGTTGTTTTTTTGTTTTTGTTTGTTTGTTTGTTTGTTTGTTTGACAATTACTGACATGTTCTGATTACTCTCATCCAACCTGCTTTTATCTCCCTCTATCTTCTGTCAGCCCTGAAGCCCCCTAAAAATTCCATTCCCACTTTCATGACCTTCTGTGCTCTGACCCACTAAGTTTTCTTTTCTTATATGTGTATGCAGTAGTATATTTATGCATACATGTCTGGTGTGCATGCGGAGGCTAGAGGAGGACATCACATGGCTTTCTCCACAGCTTTGCCACTTACTGCCTTGAAAGGTCTTTCAAATGAACCAAAAGCTAGATGTTTTGTTTAGGCTGCCTGGCCACTGCCCTATTGGGATTCACCTGTCTCCCACTCTGGAATTACAGGCACATGCAGCCATGTCTGTATTTCTACATGGGTGCTGGGGCTTTGAACTCAGGACCTCATACTCACAGAACAAGTGCTCTTAACCACTGAGATATTCCACCGAAGCCCTGACTGAGTTTACCCAGGCCTGTCCACGGGATCATGAGTTGGGGAGTAACCATTTGGAGTCCGTTGGGCTCGCCAATAGCTATGTAACTCAAGATGATGACTCTGCTCATTTTATAAATATTCCACAAGTGTTTGTGTTCCTGCCAAGAAGAGATTTCCCTTTGTTTTCTCTTTCTGAAGAATATATTCAATAAGGATGATATATATACACTACCATCAGAGAATTAAGTAGACGATATTTTGTTGTTCTCTACTTTGTCCCACCAATGATATCAGTACATGAGAATAGTGAACCCTATCCAGTAAATTCATACATTATCATCAATGTAAGATGGACTTTTTTTTCCTATCACATTGAACACAGCTGTCTATTACAAGACCAATGCCTTGAGACATTTAAATTTAACACAGCCAGAACATTGATCGGTTGCAAGCACATTTTATTCTGCTTAATAAAATGCAACTGTAATTTGGCACCCACATAAAAAGTCAAATTCATTCACCGCTAGGAAACGCAGCTCAATTTAGTTACCCTATGAGGAGACATTACCAAAAGAAATACATTGCATAGAAAAATCAAGCAAGCAGAATACAGAAGAATGTTTTTAATCACCATCTCATTTTTGTACTTCTCATTTAAAATCTTAATACAATTTATAAGCAGTAATGCACCATCTAAGGTGGTCCTGTCTTTGAGGTTGAAATGGACAGTGGAAACTGAAAGCCCACTTTCTATTTAGGCAGTTCTCCTTGAAGTCTGCCTGAGGAGACAGGGCTGGGTTTTCCTAGCTGCTCCTTCATTCTGCCTCCTATAATATGCTGTTTCCATCTAAGTTTGTGGAGCCACTAGCACAAGCTCATCCTGACATGGGAAGGGAAGAACTCACCACCCCCATGAACAGGGACCTCTAGGGAAAGAAAAAGGAGCCTGATGGAGGGGGAGAGATGGGAAGGAAAGTAAAGGTACAAACAAGCGTGAGTGAGCATGATCACAGCTTATCACAGTGAAATTCAATAATTGGTATATTTTATACGATTATTTTTGAAAGAGGTTTTTAAAAGAGGAAAGGAATGAGAAAAGAAAGATAAAGAAAAAAAAAACCTCACCTATAAACTCTGGTTTGAAACAAAATATACAGTTCAGCCAGGGATGTAGTTCAGTGGTACAATGGCGGCCTAGCTATTCTGACACTCCGGGTTGATTCTTCAGCATTTCAGGAAAAGGGAGAAACACAAGTGAGTAACAGTTCCAAAATGCCTGAGTAAGTCAAATTTTAAAATCTCATTGGAAAGCCGCGAGAACAGAATGGGAGAAGGGACATCAGAGCTTGTACATAAGTTCTTAGGAATATTACATTCAGACAGCAATAAAGGGAAACAAACAAATATGGAGGGCAGTGATGGGATCCCTGGAATACTAATAGGATCAAATGTCTCTCCATGGCAAACCAACCCAAAGAAGAGCTGCTTGTTGAGGATGGAAAACCTACTCAATGAAAGGGTGACCAAGGGCTGGAGGTACAGGTTTGCAGTAGTGTGATTCTCTAGAATGAGCAAGACTATGGATACAGAAGAAAAAAACCACCTGGCACATTGAAATCATAGCTGACAGTCTCTGAAACCTTGGCAACTACATGCATAACTTTGTGTAAGTCAGGGTTCTCCAGGTAGAGTCAATAGAAAATGTATGCACACACACACACACACACACACACACACACACACGCACACGCACACGCACACGCACACGCACACGCACACGCACACCACACATGCACACACACACATGCAAGTACATGGGGTAGGTGGAATTCATTGAATGTCTTACCCAATTGGGGGCTGGGTTGTTCAAAAAATGACTTTGTGCATGCTGGAGAGTGGGATAATTCAGTATCAACTAAACGGACAAGCTGAAAGCCTCAACTCAAGGAGGACAAATGTTGCAGCCCCAATCCAGGCCTCGGAGCTCCCTGGAGCATAGCTGCTGTGCGTCTTCATTGGACAGCTGGAGGCTCTGGAATCTGGTGGCCATGGGCGATGGTGACAGTGCTACATGCACTAGCTCGGGAAGGATGGAGCTAGGCTGCCCTGGCAGGCTTTCTCTTATTTTTCTTTAATTCTGCCTGGGCTCCCAGACTACTGTATGGAGTATCCACATGCAGGATTACTCTCCTGTGACTCAGTCTTCTCTGAAAATGATGCTGTAACAGGCACACCAGAAGTGAGCTTCCCTAATCTTACTCTAGGTATCTGTCAGTCCAGCCAAGTTGACAACCCAGATTAACCAAGACACATGGCCTTCTAGTTAGAGGAGACATGTACAAGCTCAAGTAAGTATCCTGGGTGGCCATCAACACATGACAGCATGAAGAAAATGCTATATTATATACAGTATATATTATATAATATATACATTACATGGCACATTCACATGGAGGACAAGAAAAGGAAAGCCTGTTCTCCACAGGCAAATGAATGTAACAGGGCATTACTTAACAGTAAGAGAAATACGCCAAGTGTCACATGTTCTCTTTTACTTCATACATGAAAACTGGAAAAAAAAATCAAACCCATGGACCAGAGAGTAGGACTATTATAGACTGTGAAAAGGTCTGTGAGATGCAGCATCTGAGAGTGTGGGAGAAGGTAGAAACATGGTGAGGCTGTGTATCATCTGTGCACATATGTACGTGGAAGGAAATGGCACCATAAATGACATTCATTTGTAACACTAATGTTACCAACCATAAAATTAAAGATGGGCAAGGATGATGGCTCAGTGGATAAAGTATTTGCCATGCACATGAGGATCCGAGTTCAGACCACGAGCACCCATGGAAAATGCAAGCACAGTAATACTCTTAAACCCCAGAGCCAGCATGTCTGGGGTGGAAGACAGAGACTGGTGGATCCATCTCCAAAGCTCCTGGCCACTCAGCCTGACCAAATCAGTGAGTTCCATGTTCACTGAGAGGCTGTGCCTTAAAAGATAAAGTAAATCCACAGCCCAACTAAGCTGACCAGGTAGGTCCCTTTCCTCATGGGAGCTTAGTGTGCAATGGTTGCTAACAGCACACTCTTTTGGAGTGAATTCACCCTGTTGCTTATATAGGCTACCCTAAGGGACCTGGGAGACAATTTTCTGATGGCTTTTCAAGTCTCTGATCTCAATGTTGTCCTCAGTCTAGGCTCCAGACAGGTATTTGTGGTGCCTCAGGTTACCACGGCCAGGGTTCTCATTGTCCAGGCCATCGTGTCCACTTGAATCACGCTTCAGAATAAGGAACATCTGATGGAGGCCCTATGTTGAAAGTTGAAAGCCAACTTAAAGCTCTCTGACTGCCAGAAGGCAAGTGGTGTTATTAAGCCCCTTCCTCCCACTTTCTTGCCCTGGTCATCCTCACTGAGTTTCTTTTTTTTTTCCATCTGTCTCTCTCCAGACCCACATCTCAAAGAGGTGGGTCTTTGCTAAGTTGAATGCAGATTGATCTAAAGACATGGACACTGAGAAGCGACTCATCCCTGATGGCTGTGGGGTTAAATACACCACCAATCATGGTCCCCTGGGCATTGGCGGTCCCTGCACTCCTGAGGTAGTCTACTGTGGTGCTCTCCTCTACCCTACTAAATCATGTTCAGTAATAAATTTCACATCCTGTCTGGAAAAAAAGGGTGACAGAAGATACCAAGTGTGTCATCCTCTCTCTCTCTCTCTCTCTCTCTCTCTCTCTCTCTCTCTCTCTCTCTCTCTCTCTCTCTCCACACACACACACACACACACACACACACACACACACACACACACACAAACGTAATGTTTTTGTAAATCCATCAGGCTCATCTTCAAAAGACAATTAAAACTGAAACCATCAGGAAAATTTGAAACAAAACAGTGGTAGGCAGGGCCACATGAAAAGGGACAGCACAGGGGAAAGTGATCATCATTCCTCTCTTCCCTGTCAGAAGGGTTTTGTTTTCTATCATAGATTCATTTCTGTAATCTACACAAAGAATAAGTTTAGCTCACAAACTCCAAGTAAAAGGTGAAGCAATTTCAAATGTGTTGAACAGATGACTCAGCAGTTGTGAACACCTGCTGTTGTTCCAGAAGACTCAAATTCAGCTAGCCACTACCCACCTTGGGTAGCTCACAAGCACATGTAACTCAAGCCCCAGGGGAACTGAGGCCCTCTTCTGGCCTTCATGGGAGCCGACACTCGCTTGGAATAAGCTCACAAAGTCTCTACAAGTACACACCCATGAAAATATGCGTCAAATGGACTGAACACACATTCTAAGGACTCATAAAGAAAACAGAGCACAGGACAAGGGGAAAAGAATAACTCAAGGGTTAGACAAACACACACAAGCAAGCAGAACTTCTTGATGAAAATTAAACTCTAAAGAGAACACTAGAAAATGCTCCTGGAAACACCCATCTAAAATTCTGAAACTGTAAATGCTTATGCAGATATTCATCGATGATAAAATGTTTGTGACCAAAGATGAGGGCAGGTGTCTTCTAACCAGGGTTGAATACAGCCTAGAAACGAGTCTTTGGGAAATGCCACAGCCCCACTGCAAGCTCACACCCAACACGTTAAGATCTGGCTCTGCTGCTGCGGGAATGCTGTCAACAGTTTAGCACATCTGGGCAGGAAAACATGAGTTGTGCTCAGTTAAGTCTGAGTGAACATGTCGGGTTGGTTTTCCTGTAAAGGCCCATTTGCAATGGAATTGGCTCTGTGACCTCCTGAATAAATGAAAGCATGCACAGAAAAATGGATCCCACCGTTATTTATTTCTTCCTGAAATAAGAAAGGTAACATTCACTTTGGGCAAGTGACAGAGAACCAAAGAAGCCAATCGTAAAATCAAATGACATTTTCTTGCAAAATGTAACTGCCACTGCTGGGGAGAATGTATCTCCCTTGCTGTCAGGGGCTGGAGGATCCACACTTAACTGTTGCTACTCACAGAACTGTTGGGGGTTCACTTAATGGTTAACAGAGTCTCAGTCATATTTCTAACAAGCGAAGTAAAGAGAAAGGAGCTGCACTGACTGCTACTAACGTCCTCTTAGCATGGCTAATGCTCCCTGTGCGTCCTCTACGTGAGCGTCAGATGGTTTCTTCAGAGTGGTCAAGGACCAGGGATTGAAGGTATGTTTCAACAACAGACACATCTTGCTCTTGCTGTTTGAAAATGGAGAATTAGGGAATTGTTATTGCATCTCTGCCCGTAGGAAGCCATCTCGAGGCTCACGGCATTACAGACACACGACTTACAGTTTCCATGATAACTCTGTCCTGCGCCTTGGAGATTTCTTTCTTCACTTCACTTTCTTCACCACCAATAAAAGCTTTGAGATGTTCACTCAAGTCCTTGGCTTTCTGAAAAAAACAAACAAGCAAACAAACAAAACTCTGCTTGAGCACAAAGCCCTGGCTTGGCTTGACACCTCACCTCATTTAATTTCAAAAGAACCGACTCTGCATATCCAAAGGACGCTTGCTATGAATTCAAAGAACGAACAGTGGCTACTTCACACACATCTAAATAGCCACTCCAAAGAAAGCTCCAGTGCCACATTTTAAGGTGGTGCCATTGTGGGACAACAACAGCTAAGACACTTATCTCCGAAAATGGGTGGAGGATCAGTTAAAAGGTCCCACGGAGCAGACATGGAAAACAAGGCACAGGCCCACGTTGGAGACCCCCAAGGTTTCCCAGAGGAGGGAGCCATTCACTATGTCCATGGAATGTGATTTTTCAGAGGAAGACACAGTGTACGATCCCATGACCCTTCAATCTAAGAAACGCTCAAGCAGGGACTCAAACCCCTCTGATCTCTCAAAGCACACTGCAGTGGTGGACACAGAGGAGAAAGAACTGTGTCACCCTCTGTCCAGAAATTGCAAAATGCCTGTTCAGTCTCTGCCCTATTCCCAGGGCCCAGAGCACCTTGGGAACAGATGACATGCACACTAGCTGAAAACAGGTATGGAAGGGGAGCTTGCTGGGCTCGCGGCTGAAAAGGACACAAATGGTGACTTCAAGCAGTAAAAACGTAAGATTTCCTTAGAGAAGACAAGGCACAGGGAGCTTTCTGGGCAAAGAGCAGAAGCAAAGCATGGACACGGAATAGGAGCCACTTCAGGGGAAGCTGGTGCACTGGGAGGAGGGAAGACAAGATGGACAGAGGGAAGCAGGCAGCCAGTGAAGCTGTCAAGAGGCTGTGGGGGGGGGGGGGACGGAGGGGGAGGGAGAGGGGGCGTGTTGTGCAGAGGACACAGGAAGCAGAGAGAATTAAGAAGGAAGGCCTCTGGGAAATCTGGAAGAGGGAAAGGCCATGTTTCAGGACAATAGTCCCTCAGAGCCAGAGCCAAGGACTAGGAAAGGAGGGAAGCCTGAGTGGAGAGGCAGAGGGAGATCAAGAGAGTGAGGGAGTCAGAAGAGCACAGGGCAGAAGGGCAGGGACCACCTGGGAAGCCAGAGAGGCCCAGTCACAAGGCTCCCTCTGTGGTGCTGCTCACATTGAGCACTCACAGTTAGAATCAAGCCTTTCTGGTCAGTTCTTCCAACCAGTTCCCAAGCAGTATTCAGCTGCATTAGAGCTGCATGTTCCCTTTCCTTAAGCTCTTCCTAAAGGACTGGATGTATGTAGATGGCCCCCAAGGTCTTGAAAATTCATTTTTACTTTTCTGTGTGCATGGGTGTGTGCCGGAGGGTGTCCCTGTATGTGTGCTTGAGTGTGGAGACCAGAGGTCATAAAAAACACTCAAAGTGATTTCCTTCACATGTACATGTTTGCACGCATACACATGTGTGTGCTCCCATGTGCCGGCGCCTTCCTGAACCGCTCACCACATGACTTTTTGAAGCAGGGTCTCTCACTAAACACGGGGTTTCCAATTTGGCTGTACTGGTGGTCCCACAAGCCCCAGGGGTCCTTGTGTCTCTCTCTACCCTCACCACTCTGGGGTTACAGGCACCTGTTGCCATGCCTGGAGGACACATGGCTGCTGGGGATATTCACTAGGGTACTAAATGGGGTACTCATGCTTGCTCAGCAAAGACAGGCCTAGCTTCTCGATAGCATCTTGAAAACATTTAATTTACTGTGGCACACTGAGCACGTTAGTTAAGGCATCTGAATCAGATATGAGGAGAGATTATTTCATAGTGTATTTAAATGAGAGCATCCAAAAGAATTCCCACTGAAGGGCTGCTTCAACTCCTGGATATATAGAGGTCACTTAGGAACTAGAGCTTCGGCAAGGGTACGATTGCCAGCTCGCAGCTCTCAGTTCAAAGAGGGTTAATCCTCTGCCAGCTTTGTCATTCCCCACATCTCTTGGGGAGCTCTTGAAATACACGGCCACCAATACTCAAGAACAATGCTGATGTCGGAAGACTACAAAACACTCAACATGAAAGAAAATAAAATCTACCCTTGCCCATTGCTTGTTTTACCGACCTGTCCAATCCAAACGAGTCAAAGAAAACCAGAAGGATCCCCAGACTTGCCAATTTCCATCGAAATGTCACGAGAGGTCACTAATAGCTCATCACCGCGATGCAGTATGCTCCTTTCTAAGCAAATTTCCAGTCACCAGCTCCCGTGCTAGAACACTGTCCCCAACACTGTCATCAGTTTCCCAGGTTAAACAAACCTTAGCATTTCTCCTATGTGTGGGGAAAATAATCCAAAGAGAATGTGATCCCGGTTTTCAAAACTAATTACTTCTCCCACAAACTGAGAAAGGGCCAACCTGTCTTCTGCTTTTACAGACACCTGGTGTGACATAAATGGGTGTGTTCTGTTAACAAGTGCAATCCACCAGACCTTCAAAAATGTGTCACATAAATCTTTAGCGTTTTCAATCCTGGTTTCATGATCCTCTATAGCTTTCTGTAAAATCTTCATCTGCTGCTGAGCTATAAGCTGAAATAGAGGAAATCAATGACAAAATGTCAGTAAAGCTCAACATCCAACCCTGCTGCTTACAGGAACTGCTTCCCGTGATGTTTTGTGTTCTGACATTCATGAACAAGTTTGAAGACATGCCCTTCACTGCCAAAAGCAACATAACACGGTCTGACCAGTCACAGAGTGAGATAGTCTGTCAAGCCTGTGCAAAAATTCTATGAAATAATTATTCATTTTGAAATTAACACAAGACCCACCTAATCTGTGGATTCTCACCTCACCAAAATTAAGTACAAAGCATTCCTTTGTTTTCATAAAGTATTTATTTTAATACAACGAGGACACAGAATAGCTTCCAAGGAAACCCTTCTTTTCAAAAAAAAAAAAAAAAATTTTTTTTTTTTTGACCAAAGCCTTCCTCATCAATCAGTCATTCCCCAGCTTGTGACATTCCATCAACTACATTATCAACCAAATAAGAAGGGCAGGGAAGACGAACAGCAAACATGCATCAGCTCCCACGGTCAAACGTTCCATAGCAACATGCCACAAAATGAAACCACTCAATACACAAAGTCTAGAAAGGTAGGGATTCTTCACAGGTCGGCTTTTACTCCTAGGAAACTGAGGCAGGGAGGTTAATTATTTTCCTGAGCTTTCACAATGAGCAAGTGTCAGGACTATGGTTGCATCCCAAGCAATGGGGTCCAGAGAACATGCTCCTCACCACCAGACTGGAATCTGTCTCCATCTCCCTCAGATTCCAGGTTCTGCTTCCCCACCTTTGGAAGTCAGCGCCTTTGGGAGTACAGTTCTATCCTCCATCAGGATGAAAGATTCCTCAAAGACCGCACTACTCGGTGTCCATACTGACTGTTCTCACTCTGCCTCCCTGATCACTGTGTCAGAAGGCTACCTGGGACCCCCCCCCCCAAGCCCCACCCCATCCCGCACTACTTGGCATCCGCACTGTGTGGATCACAAAGGCTCCCCTCCCTCTGAGCATACAAGCCCATACCTTCTCCTGCACTCTCCAGGCAGTGCCTGCTCAGCCTCCCCCAGCCCCCCATGCTGGCTCCTAACCCATGACCACATCACCCCTCCACAGAAAAAGAAGCAAGCCAGAGAGGATGGCCAGTCTCTCCAGGCCACATCCACCCCCCTCCTTGTCTCCGTAGGCTCATGTCCTGTCCTGTCCCTTTCCCTCTCGACTTGATGCACTGAAGCCCTGACACTTTGGAAACAGACACAGTGGATCTAGTCCAAGCTAAGAGAGAGACACTCACAGTAAGGTGTTCTTCTTGCTCCCTTGCTCTCCCCACCTCGTCCAGCCACTTGTGATAGAGAGACTCAAACATCTGGGAGTGCATGGAGTGAAGCTCCTGCCTGTAAAACACAGTAACAATTACTGAGCATTGTCACACTGCGTGTGGGTAAGGCAATGGCGCACACACTCATCATTTTGAAACAAGAGCTAGGAGCAAAAGAGAAAGGGGACATGAATGAAATTGGCTCTTGAGAGGCAGCAATGTGACTCTCGTCCCAGAAGAATGTTGTCCTAATTTGCTGCCAGTGACGCGCCGCCATTTCACCTGTCTTCCCTCTCGAACACCTAGGATGCTGTGATGCATACATTTCCCAAGATTGCATTTCTGGCTTAAAATTAGACTCATCTTCCCTTTCCCTTATGGAGTAACCTAGAGATTCTGAGAGCCCAAGTCTGTGTTGTGAAGGCAACATACCCTTCATCCTCTGGGACTTAGATACACGAAGAGGGCACAGAACCTCCGCCCCCGACATGGGCACAACGTAGACCATAGAAGACTGGCCTTCCTTACAGGAAGTTATCTGTATTGTTATCTGACAGGGGGGAAACCGGTCTCTTGCCAGTCTTGAAGCTAATACATCTCAGCTGCGTAAAAGTGGGGGAGGGGGGGGGTCCCCGCCAGCTATGAATAGGACTAGCTCATAGAGAAAATGCAGTGCTATGTAGGTCCCATTAGCGATTCCACTCTGTGCAGGACCACAATGGCAGGCAGGAGTGACTTTGGAAGGAAGAGTAAAAGCTGTACAGGTCTCGTTGACAGAGGGTCACAACTTTACCTTGACTTCTGTTGGGTTTTGAAAACACTCTGGAGGCTTTCATTCAGGCTGCTCAAAGAGGCATTTATATCCTTTTCAAACTGCTTCCTCTTTGCCAGAAGGTACCGAGTAACGTCACCTAGTCGAGAAAGGAAATGGTATCACTTTAAATCAAATACCCAGAGGAAGAGGCGCACTTTCATCCCTGACACATCACCTACACGGTAATAGGAGTATCTACAGATCTGGTGTCCATTTTGCTCTTCGTTGTATTTTTATTTTTTAATTTTAGACCGGGTCTTGTGTAGCCCAGGCTGGTCTCAAACTTGAGAGGTAAGTGAGGACGACTTCCAGTTCCTGATTCTCCTGCCTCCACTTCCTAAGTGCTAGGAATACAGGTGTGGGGGCATCGAGCTTTGACGAGTGACCGCCACTGACAAACCATTTTCTGGACACCTCAAAAACCCAAGCAGTTCATCTGTACCAGAAAGAGCGATGCTGTCAGACATCCTTGCTTGTATGAATTGACTCTATACACTGGCTAAGAACTGACGGTGTCTCTCCAGTAATGCTGTTTTAGGGCCACCTACACCAGTGAATAAAAGCTGTCTCGGCCTGAGGGGCGTGTGGTACACTGACTTGGTTACCGTGGATGACAGAAAACAAGCTAGTGTGGCATGCATGATGTTTGCATGCTATCACACTTTTCTTCCCTGTCCACAGTGTGGCTGCCTTCAGCATTCCCTGGCAGGCTCATAAACGTGTACGGCCTAAAGGCTGTTTTCCATGCCCTCCTTTGGCAGGGCTTCCTGGAGGAGAGCAACTTCGGAAAGCCAGAAAAAAAATGACTTAATTCAGAAGGTGAAAAACAGCTGTTGAAATGCGACATGCCACTCGTGCAGTAAAGATAAAAAGCAGAGACTTATCTGCTTGCCCATCATCCCTAGTAACACTCTTCAGCAATGCAGGAAGCAGGAAACTCTCCCCACGGCCTCAGTGACAGCTACAACACCCCCCTGCTCAGAGAGGCCAGCTAAAAGTTAAACTAAAGGTGCCCCCTGAAGGATAAATGGCAATTTACTGTCTCCCCCACCCCACCCCACCCCACCCCCAAAAATCCTCTGGGCGACAGAAGTGTAACAGAGTCCTGTTGGCGGGTGACCATGTTCTCACCACATATTAAGTTGTAGGGTCAGAAAGAGGGCTCTGGGACTAGCAACATCTGCTCAAACACACCTTTGACATCCGGTATCCTCTTCTGAACAGGCTCCCTATGGAAAATGCACACAAGAATCCTTAATTGAGGACAAACATCCCAAGTTTGCTTCGAAGGAAAGGTGAGGCGCTCGGTTTTGGAGAGACTAGCGCTTATGTGAGGCAAAGTTGGATTTTCCTGTTTGGGGCCATTACTTTTATTCCTTTATTCGCGTTTTCACAGTGAACCAATGAGTTCACTGCAGAATACATACGGGCACATGGGTAAGGGTTACTTACTGGAGCATGGGTGACTCAAAGTCAGCTGTATCCCCAGGACCCCAACCTCTGGCTGGGTGTTGGATGACACATGAAAACTGCATCCCTGGCGTTCGCTCCCTGCCCAACTGCAGGCAGCTCCACGGAAGTGTCTCCTCTCCTCAAGCGGTGACTCCCGTGTTATGTTGTGGCAGTGTAGGGGATTTTATACTAAAGGTTTACTGGAACCCATCCACGGTACAGCTGCAAGGCGCCTCATAAAGGTGTACTCACCCATCTGTCGTGCACTCCAGCCATATTCCCTCTCATCCTTCCTCAGTACCCTCCTGCTAGTCCTCCTCTATCACCCAGCCAGTGTCTCTTCAACTTTCATGCCATGTGACCATATTCAACCTCCAGAGTCGGCCTCTACTCCTCAAACCTTCCCCTCTATTGGGCATTGCCTGCCTCTTCCCAGCCTCTCTTCTGAATTCGGATTATATTATTTTATGGACCTATTTATAATTTAGGATCATCAAATGAGAGAAAACAGGTGACTGTGGTCTCTTTGGTGCTGGCTTATTTCACTTAACACCAAACTCTCCGTTTGGATCCATTTTCCAGCAAAGGGCAGAAATTTCTTTGTATGCCTGCATAAAACCACACTGAAACTACCTCCTGGAACAGGCCAAAGTTCCTT
Source organism: Peromyscus californicus insignis (assembly GCF_007827085.1). Lineage (NCBI taxonomy): Eukaryota > Metazoa > Chordata > Mammalia > Rodentia > Cricetidae > Peromyscus > Peromyscus californicus. The sequence goes on along the minus strand of NW_026294391.1, from coordinate 133,619,756 downwards.
TAAGACATCACCTGGCCTCTTGCACGTCTGGTCCTGAGGAACAGCTGCCCATCTCACTGGTATCAACTGCTGGATTGTTTGCTGCATTGAGAAGAAAGGAAAAAAAAAAAAAAACCTTTGCGAATGAAGTGTGCTGTTCTCATCATCCTACATGGGAAACAGCTTCACTCTAGGGTTGGTTGAGCCCATGGCCAACAACAGTTTTAAAGTAGTCTTCCAGGAACTCATGCCCCCCACCCCAACACACACACACACACACACACACACACACACACACACACACACACACACACACACAGGTGAAATTCAGCTCGGCCGGAGTCTGGGGACAGCAGGTACATGTATTTGTACAAGCTTTTCAAGGAAATTCACTGTGACCCATGGGCTTTGTCAGAGGCACATTGGTCAGGACAATGGCTCTCCTCTGTGAGCCTTGTACCTCTGCCACGGGGTGAGAACGTCAGGTGGGGACAGAAACCCAGAATATGCTTTGAGAATCAGCTCTCAGCACCCGAATCTCCCATCTCCACCCCACCCACGCAATCCCATGCAATGACCTGGTTAGTACCAGGCCACTCCTGTGCTCCACCTGCCAAGGAGTAGTATAATGTCCCCTCCGTTAGGCCCAGCCCTATATGCCCCTTATCAGTTGTTACCGGGGGTGATTGCATCTGGGTTCTGGAAGTCATCTGATGGGAGATTCTGATCAACCCTTGGGCGCTTGGCACGTCTCTCCATGTCTTTCTGTTCCTTGCTTGACATGGCTGGGGCCTTGCTGGGCTGGGCAGGACTCCTGAAATGCTGGTGTGCACAGACAGTAAAGACACCAAGAAGCAATTTCATGACGGCAATGGAAACAGGTACCGGGACTCCACAGGCTGTGGCCATGTGTCCTGGCACTTGCTGTGCTGGAGCAAAGAGGAGGCAGGAGGATGACACCGATATCCCACCACATCCAATCACTTTCTGTTCCATTTTTCTGGTTGAATGCAGAGCTCTCCACAAGCCTGTAGCCCTCAATCTCAGCCCTTTCTGCTGATTTCTTGTCACCCACCAAGACAATCCTATTCCGAGACCCACCCCTCAGAAACCTCTTTCTCTTTTGAGGAAAGTAACACCTAGCTACTGTCTGCCCCCACAAGCAAGCATGCTTACTGATTGGCTGGAACAGCACCTATACGTGAGAAAGGCCCAGCAAGTGGGCCCAGCTGGTATACATATATGAGGGGTGTGTGTGTGTGTGTGTGTGTGTGTGTGTGTGTGTGTGTGTTGTGTGTTTGTGTATGCGCACGCAAGCGCATACGTGCACGGGGGTGGGGTGGGGTGTGTGGGGTGGGGAGGGGGGTGCCTGACATGCGTGGTAGGCGATACAGGCTAAGGCTGAGCACCCAGCAGGTGAATATGCATCTTCCTGTCCCTGTGTGAGGCCCCTCAGCAAGTTTACATACTTGAGGCTGGCCCAGCAGGCACACTTGCCTGTGGTGGGCCAAGTATCCATCCTTGGTTGAGGCTGCCCTGGCACAGATGAATGGATGGCCTGGGAGTATCATGCAAACTCAAGAGGTGGGGCTAGGAGGTGCTCTTGCAACAGATGGGTCCAACAGTCACATATGCCTGGCTCGGGCCCAGCAGTTGCCACCCATGAAAGGGCCCAGCGGACATCGAAAATGGTGACGCATTGTCCAGCGTTGACCAAAGAGTACACAAGGGGCAATGGGGACCCTCCATGTTCTCGCCCATCCCTCACTCTGTTTCCCACATACCTTCTAGTACCTGCAGTACCCGGGATTCTGTCTAGTCCCTTGCAGAAGGGAGGTTTGCAGAAATCACCTCAACCAGGCCCCCGACACCCTGTGATTCTGTGCCACCACCAAGCACTGTGTGGGCCTAGGCTGACTCTGATTTTGTAACCTGCATATTCAGCCTCTCCTATGACCTTAACTGCCACTGCCCCTGTACATTATGTTCTGACAACAAAGCACTCTCTCCTTGCCTGCCGTTCATGGGCCTATGTGCCCCAGCAACACTATTTTCCCTCCCTACAGCATCCTCTTCCTGAGTTATTAGCTCAAGGAAGGGGATATGTTATTCTTTGGAGTCACTGACAACTAGGGTGTACTGATGAGAGGCAGTCCCATGCCTCCCAGAAGTTCCTGTTCTCCTCCTCTTTTGATCTGTGTCCTTGGATTTTGTTGGGGACATGGGAATGCAGTTTTCTCCCTATAGACTTGAAGTGCTGGCCTGATCAGTTCAGAAGTAAACTCTCCCACTGTTTATTCTGATTCCCTCTGTAATGCCCATTTGTCCATGACCTGTGTTGGATTTATAAGACCACCTCCCTGTTCATTTTATGGGAGAATATTGCACATCATTGCTTTGTGCTAATTGCTGGGACTCCTTTTTCCTATATACTGAGGTCTGACACATGATACTTTCTTGCTATCTTCATTTTATGGAAGTCATAAGGTAGGCGTAGATCCTTGAGACCTGAGGAGCAGAAGAATGTATGTGGTGCCTTCTGGTATCTGTCTCTTTCTCTGTGTCTATCTGTCTCTGTCTACTCCTCGTGTGTGTGTGTGTGTGTGTGTGTGTGTGTGTGTGTGTGTGTGTGTGTGTGTGTGTGTGTGATCTGACTAGGACTGCAGGAGTATAATGCAGACAAAGCAAATGAGCAAGAGCAGGAATGGTGGAGACAGTTGCATGCAATGAGAGCAAGATACAATATCGTAAACATATGAAAATGCACAAAAAGTGGTTATAATGAAATATATCATTTTATAAACTAAAATAATTAATTGAAAAATAAAGAAGTAAGGAGCAATACAAGGAAAAATTTCCCTATGGAACTGTGGACCAAACATACTATATTCTATGTTTCTTCCTTCCTCTATGCCTCCCTTTCTCCAATCCTACTCATTTATATTGAATTACAAGCTTCCTTCTGTTCCGTGAGCTAAAATTGAGAAAAAAAAATGTGTGTTGCAAGTCCAAAGCACTTAAGAGGGGGTATGTCTTGTTCCTTAGATCTAAGGGGTCCTATGTTCCTAGTAAATATATAGCTACAAGCTGGAGCTTCCATCAGCCTGGGAACAAAGTTAAATGTGTTGGACAGAGGTCTGTGTTGATCAGGGATGAACATACTTAAAGGGCAAAACTAATAATTTATGTGACAATAAAGTACTGAGATGAAAGACTATTCCCATACCCTGAAATATGGGCATGAGTTCTCATAAGCTTGTGGTTTTTGTTTTCACCATACCTTTGACTGTCTCTAGATTAGTCTCTAGGTAAGTGTGGTTAATGAAAGCCATAATAGAAATTTGATTTTAGTTTAGGATTAATTTATTTCTTTTCCTTTGAGAGGCATGGCATGTGGTACTCAAAACTCCAGTCTCTGACATTACATGGCCTGGGATTCTGTTCTAATGTCACTTCTTGTTGCTCTCTGGGCCTTCTTAACATTCTTTGTAAGATGAGAATGGTGCTGGAATATTGTACTTTGAACACTCAAAGGACATGAAGGAAAATGTCCTCATAGGACCCATAGTCATTCTCATTCTGCTCCCTCCTCCACAAATCATCAGTGTTTTCTTGTAGAATATTAGTTTGAGATGTGTTACATTCGTTTGTGCTGTGGAACATTTGTTTAATGATACAAAGATGTGTTGCATTCTTTTATGTTACATTTGTTTAACTCTGTGAAGCTATGTTACTTTGCCTGTCTAAAACACCTGATAGTCTAATAAAGAGCTGAATGGCCAATAGTGAGGCAAGAGAGAGGAGAGGCAGGGCTGGCAGGCAGAGAGAATAAATAGGAGAAATCTCAGAGGGGAAAAAAAGGAGCAGCAAGAACAAGGAGAGGAGGATGCTAGGATCAGCCACCATCTACACAGCAATCCACAGAGTAAGAGTGAAAGTAAAATATACAGAAGTAAGAAAAGGAAAAAGCCCAGAGGCAAATGGTAAACAGTATAATTCAAGTTAGAAAAGCTGGCAAGAAACAAGCCAAGCTAAGGTTGGGCATTTATAAGTAAGAATAAGCTTCCATATATGATTTATTTGGGAGCTGGGTGACAGGCCCCCCAAAAGAGTAAAAAAAACAACAAACAACATTTTGGCATTCCAACCTTGGGGCTAGAGTAAAAGAAAATCCAACAACATTTTGGTGCCCAGCATGGGGCTCAAATATCTCTAGGGCCTGAGAAAGCTGAAAAGAAAAAGAAAAAGGACACAGCTCCTTAAAGAGGAACTGTTGTTCAGCCAGCAGTGGCTAAATAAAAATGATAAGTAAAAACCACTTGTGGCAGCACAGGTACAGGCTTCCACAGCTAGGAAGGTTGAATGCAGTTTTCAGTCACAAACCTCCGATTGGGCTGCAAGATTTAAGCCTGGCTGTCAGGAACCCAGAAGCAGGCAGAGCCAGCCAAGAGAGCCATGCGGAAGATTCAGGTGTAGCTTAGCAGTTTAAAGTTTGCTTGTGTGGTCAAAAAAGGTTAAAAGATATGCAGTAAAAGAGGTCCAGGTGGGGAAAAAAAGCTCTAAACAGGTTCAAGTGTGTTTTGCAATGTGCATAGGCATAAGAAAGAAAAGAAAAAGGGTATAGTCTGAGAAAAAAATAGTTAAAAATAAAGTCTTTAAAGAGAGAAGCAAAATAATGAAAAAGAATAAGCCACCACGTAGAGATGGGAAATACACAGGGAGTCTGGATCCTGTATGTTATTGTGTTGATTTTAAATTTTCTGCTTGTTGAGAAGCAAGCAGCAGCTGCTGAGAGACATGGGATTGAAAGGACTGCTGAAATAATTCAGCCTAGATATTTTAAGAATGCCTTAACTTTAAAATTGAACTCAAAAAATGTATTTGTTAAATGGAAATCAAAAATTCTTTAGAGATTTGTTCCCATAGGAGACGAGAGGCTGTGGATTCCTTCAAGAATGGTATTGATCATGTTTGATCAAGAGAGACCTCCTGAACATTGACAGGTAATATCTATCAACAAAGGTTATAGCTAGTCTTTCCAGGACTTGGTCATTATCTCAAAATTTTCTCAGGTATCCCTAAAGATGCTTTTCCCACAGACAATCAGGAAGCAGTTTGGAGAACATATCACCCACATTCACAAGAGTTGGGTTGTGGGAGGCTTTTGGTTATTTGGTGGGCTATGGATGTTTGTTATCATTTAGGTTAACATAGGAATGATAAGATAGAAGAGTAGATTATTGAATCTACTTTAAATAATAGGGTCGATTATTGAATCTACTATAAACTAAAATAAAAACTACTTATTTCAAATATTTTGTATTTGTAAGGACTTTTGTATAATGATACAAATTTAAGGTAATTTTTGTTGCAACACACTGTATATACATTTTTATTCTTGCTTAAAGGATTTTTGTGTATTGATGTAAGTTTAAGGTTACTTTTGTTACAACATATTGTATTTATGTTTCTACTCTTGTTTAAGGTATTGTACCTATGCAGTTCATTTAAAAATGTAAGGTAAAGTTCTAGCTTTTGAAAACTATGAACTATTTAGAATAATCAAGAAACACAGGTCAGTAGTTAGTCATCTATAACAATCAAATTTGTAGATGTGCTAGGTATATTTTCAAGATCATATATAGATATATTTTAGATAGACAAATAGTTTTCAAACACTTTAAAGACCTATAGAATATGACATTTAAAATGTTTTGTTAACTTAGGGCTTTTCATGACAATGAGACACATCTGCTCCTGGCAGCACTAATTTACTTCAGAGATGATAGGCACTGAAGAAACTCCTTATGGAGTTTGCTTTCACTGTGGCAAAGTTAACCACTGGACAAAGACACTGTTCTTGCCTTTGACTGATGACAATGTGCTGTGCAGACTGGACATGCAGGATCCACAGGAAAGTGACTGCTGAACTTTGCCAAAACAAGGTGGGATGGTCCTTCAGGGTTCCTGCTTCACAGAAGAGTCTGCCAGATATTCTGCAGGACACAGAGAAAAGTGACTGATGAACTTTGCCAATACAAGGCACGACAGACCTTCAAATTTCTTGCTTCACTATCAAGTTTGCCAGATCTTGTGGGCCTGTAGGCTGAATATGGATGCCCCAAAGTTGCAGAGGAGCTTTGGTTGACTGTCTAGGCAGCCAAATGTCTCTGTTGTTAGGTAATATTACAACCTTCTGGGTCTTTGATGGAGTTGAAGACTAGATAGTTATAGTTGCAGTTTTCCTTAGTTATGGTAGAAAGCAGACTAGGTGTAAAACTCTGGATTCACTAAGATAGGATAGATAACGTATTATGTTCTCTTAATATGCTAACTAAAAATGGACAGAATATTGTAAATGTAACACTTACTTGATAACTGTTTTTGTTGTGGACAGTTTTACTACATTAAAGTTAAAACTTTTTATTTAGACAAAAAGGGGGAAATGATGTAGAATATTATTTTAAGGTGTGTTATATTTGTTCATGCTGTGGAACATGTGTTTAATGATGCAAAGATGTGTTGCGTTCGTTTATGTTGCATTTGTTTAACTCTGTGAAGCTATGTTACTCTGCCTGTCTAAAACACCTGATGGTCTAATAAAGAGCTGAACAGCCAATAGCAAGACAAGAGAAAGAATAGGCGGGACTGGCAAGCAGAGAGAATAAATAGGAGAAATCTTGGAGGGAAAAAAAAAAGGGCAGCAAGAGAAGGAGAGGAAAACACCAGGGACCAGCCACACAGCCAGCCATGGAGTAAGAGTGAAAGTAAGATATACGGAAGTAAGAAAAGGAAAAAGCCCAGAGGCAAAAGGTAGATGGGATAATTTAAAGTCAAAAAAAAAAAAAAAGCTGGCAAGAAACAAGCCAAGCTAAGGCTGGGCATTTATAATTAACAGTAAGCCTCCATGTGATTTATTTGGGAGCTGGGTGGTGGGCACCACAAAAGAGTAAAAAACAACTAATAACATTTTGGTGTTTCAACATGGGGCTAGAGTAAAAGAAAACTCAACAACAGAGTTTGAATGTCCTTTCATCACACTCTGCCATCCTTTCTCCTCCTGTCCTGTAGCTATCCAGAAAACTGTAGAAATCCCAGGAATAACCTCACTTTTCCTGCAACCTGCGGCTAGTGGATGACTCCACCCACTCCTCCAAGGCCAGGAAGATAGTTCTCTCCTCCTATTTACCTGCGTTTATTTCCATCTCCCCTGCTTGTCCCCTTTCAATCCACAGTTCTAGGGTTTTGTCCCATCATCCTGTTTGCCTCATTCTAGACGTTCCCTAAATTATCTCATCTTGTTCTCACTATGACCTCTACCTTGGCTTAAAAGTCTCTAATGTGCATGTCTACTTTTCTCTCAACCATTGGACCCCAGTTTTTAAGTCCACTGGAAATTATTTGAGCAAAGCATTCTTCAGTGTAGCAAAAAGCAAACACTACCTCTGTCACTATTTTTGACATCTCTTTCTAAAAGTAAATATCACACTGAGCATGCCAACAGTCTTACCATTTGAACTGTAATCTCATCCAGCATCTTAGTAATGAGCATCTACTGTGACATCACACTCCATCTAAGACAGTCCCATATATCTAGCTGCCTTTAATGCCTCTGAACCTGGAAAAACAAATAACCTTGCTCCATGTACTAGGTGTTTTGTGAACAAGAAGGACAATATATAGCTAAGTACTTAGTACAATGGTGAGTAGCATCCTCAGGTTCAAACCAAACTAGTTCCAAGATATTTGTGGAAAGCACACCTAAACTGAAAATGTGCATGTGCTTTACATGTCCTTATTCTCTAAATAATACAGTGTCACAACTGTGGTGGTATTGTGTTCCCCAAAATATTGTGTGACCCTAATAAACTTATCTGGGGTCAGAGAACAGAACAGCCACTAGATACAGAGGATAGAAAATGGTGGCACTCACACCTTTAATCCTAGCCTTCTGGAGGCATGGATCTCTGTGAGTTCAAGGCCACATTGGAAACAGCCAGGCATGGTGACACAAGCCTTTAATCCCAGGAAGTGAGGGCAGAAAACAGAAAGGTATTTAAGGTGTGGAGAACAGAAACTAGAAGCTTTTAGCTGGTTAAGCTTTCAGGCTGTGAGTAGCAGTTCAGCTGAGATCCATCTGGATGAGGACTCAGAAGCTTCCAGTCTGAGAAAACAGGATCAGCTGAGGAATTGGCAAGGTGAGGTGGCTGTGGCCTGTTCTGCTTCTCTGAACTTCCAGCATTCACCCCAATACCTGGCTCTGGGTTTGATTTTATTAATAAGACCTTTTAAGATTCATGCTACACACAACTGCATTGCACTGGGATGGTTTTAAATATACTAGAGGATGTGCACAGGTTCTATGTGAACACTATATTATTTTATATAAGGGACTTAGGTGTATGTGTATTATGGAATCCAAAGAACCTGAGGAGCTACTACACTCTGAATAATGGGATAGTAGAAGTGGAAAATGCACAATGTGAGAGAACAGTAAATCAGAGAAAACTTCACAGAAGATGTAAGTGTTGTGGGATACTTGATCACACTATGAACCCTGAGATTGCATTAATTAAATAAAATCAACCATGGGTCAAGAGGTGGATCTAGAAACTAGTTGAAGAAAGTAGTCATAGAGAATAAGAGGGAGTTAGGAAAACAGAGAAACATTTATTATTTTTTTTGGGGGGGGTTTGGGATGATGGAGGAGAAAGGTTCTCTTTTCTGGAATGTTGGCTAAGGAGGAAGGTCAGCTGGTTACTCCTTGGCCTCTCTGAGCTAGGAGGTTTTCACCCCAGCATCTTCCTCCAGAGTCTTTATTGGTAAAATCATAAGCTTGAGATTTATTTTAAAAATAACACCTAAGTATTTAATCTGTCTGGCAACAATGTACAAAGGAAGGTATCAGTGAAAGTGTGTGTGTATGTGTGTGTAAAATAATTGTTTGTGAGTTTTTGTGAGGGAACTGTATGTATGCATGTGTGAGATAATACATGGAAGTGAGTAGAGTATGGACATATGCATTGTTTGAGCACGTGAGTGTTAGTGCATGGATGGGTATACATACACATGCATGAATATGAGTGCACATGTATAGTGTAAGAAAAGTGCATGAGGGAGCACACAGTGTGTGAGATGTGTATATGAGAGTGGATTCATGTATGGGAGAGGTTTGTAAGGCAGGAATTTTATGTCAAATATATATGCATGTGAGCATGTGTGTTTGAAAGAGAGAGACTACATATACATATAAGCTAATGTGTACATAAGTGTGTGATAAATGATAGGCAGATGTTTGTGCATGTATGCAGAAGTAGCAGTGAGTTCCCCAAAGCTGGGAGTTTGGAGTGGGTGAGGAGAACAATTTCAGACAAACCAATGTAACTTCAGGCACTTTCTTTCTTTCTCTCTCTCTCTCTCTCTCTCTCTCTCTCTCTCTCTCTCTCTCTCTCTCTCTCTCTCTATTTCTCTCTCTTTCTTTTCTTTCTTTCTTCTTCCTTTTTTCTTTTTGATACATGGTTTCTCTTTGTAGCCCTAGCTGTCCTGCCTCTACCTCCTGGTTGCTGGGATTAAAGGCATGTCCCGGCTATGAGGTACTTTCTATTGGTGTTGCTGAACAACTTATGTTTCTCTGCCACCACTAGCTTCATGCCAGTATCATGGGCCTCATTGTATGTTCCCACTCCCACATGTCAAGCCTTGCTCATTTTTCACTACCAAACAATGGTCTGATCAACTGGATCCCTGTTGTCAGAAGTTTTCCTGCGTCCTGGCCAGCCGGTGATCAGGACAAATCTCTCCCACTTGTATCCCCCAAGTAAACACACAGAGCCTTATATTAATTATAACTGCTTGGCCATTAGCTCAGGCTTATTACTGACTAGCTCTTACACTTAAATTAACCCATAATTCTTATCTATGTTTAGCCATGTGGCTTGATACCTTTTCTCAGTTCTGCCTTGTCATCTTGCTTCCTCTGTGTCTGGCTGGCAACTCGCAGTCTCCTCTCTCTGCCTTTCTCTCTCTGGTGCCCAACATGGGGCAAGAGTTTCCACCTAAAACCTGACAAATCTTAAAAAAAAAAATCTAAAAATGGAGCTAAAAACAGCTTCCTAGTTGTGTCTCTCAGGCAAGCCATGAGCTACAGTATGGTGGGTTTGCAGCTGTGCCTGGGTTTGCCCTGCAGCATGGAGGGTTCCTGCTGAGGTACACAGAGGTGTCTCCAAGCCACACAGTATGCTGTGTTGTGGATTTAGCTTTTGCTAGTACAAAAATGGGGAGGGGGGTTCTGGGCTACACGCTGCTTTAATGGAGGCATAGACCCACTGCTTCTGAGAGTTGATGGTACACATGGCCCAGAGCTAGAGGTAAATTATCTCCCCCAAGTTGAAAAGCTGAAATGGGTGGAGTCAGCAGCCAAGGCTGCTGCTCTTTGTACTAGCCACGCAGTTTAGCAGTTTAAAATCTCTCCTGGTCAGAGAAGGATTATAGATTCACAATAAGGCAGATTCAGATGGAATAAGACTTTAAACAGATCACAATGTATGTAAAAATGTACATAGGCTTGGAAGAGAGAGGAAAAGGAATATAGATAGTTGTATAAAGAAGTAGAAAGTTTTAAAAAATAAAGTCTTTAAAGAGAAAGTAAAAGTAATATAAAAAATAAGCCACGTAAAGATGGAAATCACACAGAGAGTCTGGATTATATTGTCTTTGGGATTTTTAACTGCAGAAAGACTTTTGACTGTAAAGGCTGCTCAGTTAAACCAATATGTGTAATTTAAAGGTATTTTGACTTCAAAATTTGGATCTAAGGATATGTTGCTTTGGAAAGGAGTCTCTGCTTTTGTTTCCACAGGAAACAAGAGGCTATGGATTTGTTCTAGGTTAAGATGGATCAGATTTGATCAAGCCAGACCTCCTGAACCTTAACAGATGGTACCTATCAACAAAGATTATAGCCAGTCTCCCCAGGACTTGACCATTATCTTGAATTTTCTCAGGATCCCCATAAAACTACCAGCACCACCTACCAGCAGGAAATAGCCTAGAACACTATGCCCATATTCCCAAAGAACAGATTATGGATATTTGTCTTTGTTTAGAGACTGGTTGCAAACTGTTATTGGTCATAGTCAACATCTTTCTAAAGAAAAAAGGGGGATAGGATATAGATATGATAGGATGAAAGGATAGATTATTGAATCTACTTTTAAAGAGCAACAACTTGTGTAAAATGTTTTACATTGCTATAGGTTTAATTTACTGATACAAATTTAAAGTTAATTTTGTTATACTGTATGTATATTTCTACTCTTGTTTAGAATATTTTGTTTGTGCAACTCATTTGAAATTGTAGTGTATAGTTGAGAAATACAGATTAATAATTAGTCATCTATGATAATCAAACTTATAGTCATGTTATCTAAGTTTTCTAGGTATACATAGATATATTTCAATTAGGTAGGTAATCTTCAAGCACTTCAAAGACCTACAGAATATGGCATTTAAAATGTTTTAAGAGAAATAGACTTCACTGACAAAGACGTCCACAGAGTCAATACTCAGTGGTGACATGGAAGCATTTCTTCTGAATTCAATAGTGACAACGGTGCTCACTTTCACCACTCAGTAAATACGGTGCTCAAAGTCTTAGAGCAATAGGCAAGAAGAAGAAATTCAGAGAGGAGAAAAGGGTCAAAGTATTCATATGTGCAAATGACATGATCCTACATTTAAAAGTCTCCAAAGAGCCCACCAGAAACCTTTCACATAATAAACACTTCCAGGAAAAAAAAAAAACAGGACACAAAATAAACATGAAATTCAGTAGCTTTTCTATGTACGAATAACAGATCTGTGGGGAGGAAAACTCCATTCACAGTAGCTTCAGTTAAAATAAAAAATCTAGACAGACTTTTCAGGGAAAGGCAAAGGGGAAAAGAGGCAGGGTAGGGTTATGGATGATTATGAGAAAAGTTAGTGGAACCTGTGATCCTTGACAAACACAGCACCCACCTGTTAGAGCTCAATATTTTCTGTATTAACTTCCACTCTTCATGTGTATATTTATGTTGCTCATGTATACTTAGGACTGTTGCTTGTTTCTCTTCCCCATTTGCTACAGAGCATTCTCTACTCTTTGGCCACATACTGTAAAAAAAATAATAAAAAAATGTTTTAAGAATTTTGACTTTCTGGACATTGAGATATGTCTGCTCCTGGCAGCACCAATCTACTTCAGAGAAGATAATGGGCATTGAAGAAACTCATTATGGAGTTGTCTTTCTTTGCGGCAAAATTAGCCACTGGGCAAAAAAGTGTCCTTATGTCGACTGATGACAATATGTTGTATAAACCGGATGTGCAGGACCCATAGGAAGATGGCTTTGCAAAATGAGATGAACTGAACTTTGCAAAATGAGATGGTCCTTCAGGTTCCTGCTTTGCAGAGGAGACTGCCAAACATTCTATAGGGCACAGGAAAAAGTGACTGAGAGACTAGACCTATGGGCTAAAGATGGATGCCCCAATGTTGCAGAGGAACTTTGGATGACTGTCCAGGCAAGCAGCTGTCTCTATCATTTCCAGAATTTTAGAAGTTGCTCACAATGCATTTCCTATTTAATTAGGTAAATATTATATCCTTCTGAGGTCTTTGATGTAGTTGAAGACTAGATAGTTATAATTTTCCTTGGTTATGATAAAAGATAAATTATATATGTAACTTTAGACTCACAAATATAGGATAGATAGAATATTTTCTTTAATTTTGCCAAATACATATAGACTAGATTGTGTAACTGTAATTCTTGCTTGATAACTGTTCCAGTATATGTAATTTTACTACGTTAAAGTTAAAAACGTCCTTTTTTGATTAGACAGAAAAGGGGAAGTGCTGTGGAATGTCATTCTGTATGCTGTGAATGTGTGTTTCTCTGATTGGGTGATAAATAAAATGCTGATTGGCTAGTAGCCAGGCAGGAAGTATAGGCAGGACAAGCAGAGAGGAGAATTCTGGGAAGAGGAAGAGCAGAGTCAGGGGTCGCCAGCCAGATACAGAGGAAGCAAGATGATAAGGCAGAACTGAGAAAAGGTACCAAGTCACGTGGCTAAACATAGATAAGAATTATGGGTTAATTTAAGTGTAAGAGCTAGTCAGTAATAAGCCTGAGCTGATGGCTGAGCAGTTATAATTAATATAAGCCTCTGTGTGTTTACTTGGGGGACACAAGTGGGAGAGATTTGTCCTGACCACTGGCCGGCCGGGACACAAGAAAACTTCCACCTACAGATCCCTGCTTCTCCTGTTTCTTTTGTCTGCCAAGCCTCTAAGGAACTTGCCTTCTAATCTCTGGGGAACATTTTGTAAATATAAAGCAGATGATGCAGTAGTGTCAAGTTGCCATAAATGTTCTTGAATGCTTCTTCTATATTTCTGGCCTTGTAACTGACAATTAGTAGACTGTAGACAACCAGACTGAACTTAGCAAAGGTTGTCTGCTCAGTTACAACAAAGAAGAAAATGGAACATGAAGGGACCACATCGCTAAAAACATTGCGAGTGTGGGATTTTAACTGCTCACTAGCTAATAGGGCACAGACAGTGTCTCTCCTTTAGAAAGACAGAACATCTGGGAGGTGGAGATGCTCAGTCACAGCATTTATTTTTTAAAGATTCATTCTGTCTTTGTTCTCTTTAGAACTGTGTACTTCATTGAAAAATTCAAAGTAAGTTTAGAGGAAGCTGAGCAAAGATTGATCAGGGAGTACCCTGTACTATCTTTGCAAAGTTCTAGAAATCCATTGTTTGAAAAAAAAAAACTTTTTTGAGGAAACTTTTTGCTACTAAAAGTGAATACATATATGCAATTAGTACAATGGTATTTCTCTGAATTTGATCAATCTCCATGCTTAATGCTGTGTCTAAAATTCTTTCACTTTGTATCCTGTAGTTTTTTGTTGTTTTTTTTTTGTGTGTTTTTTGTTTTTTTACTCTTTGGGGGCCTGCCACCAGCTACCAAATAAATACACAGACACTTGTTCTTACTTATAAATGCCCGGCCTTAGCTTGGCTTGTTTCTAGCTAGCTTTTCTAACTTAAATTATCCTGTTTCTCTTCTTCTACATTTTGCCTTGGGCTTTTTATCTTTTTTTACTCTATATAACTTTCTTTCTTTCTTATGCCATGGCTGGCTGAGTGGCTGGGTGGCTAGCCCCTGGCATCCTCCTCTCCTCTTTTTCTCACTCCTCGCTCCTAGCTCTTCTCTTCTAGATTTCTCCTCCTATTTATTCTCTCTGCCTGACAGCCATGCCTATCCTCTCCCCTGCCTAGCTATTGGCCACTCGGCTCTTTATTAGACCATTGGGTGTTTTAGGCAGGCAAAATAGAGTGAAACACAGCTTCACAGAGTTAAACAAATGCAACATAAAGGAATGAAACACATCTTTGCATCATTAAACAAATGTTCCACAGCATAAATGAATGTTAACACATCTTAAACTATTATTCCACAACAGTATCCTGCTCATGCAATGGGTCAGTGGTGTGTGTGTGTGTGTGTGTGTGTGTGTGTGTGTGTGTGTGTGTGTGTGTGTGTTGATAATTATACTGTTCTCACAGAAAAATTGGCTGAAGAGAAGTCACACATGCAGTCATTTGTCAATATTCATCATAGTTTGCCTGGGACAGTAATGGTTTCTTCTGGTTGTCCTTGAGTCCCATCTGACTTTGCCTTTTAGACTCTCCCAAGTGTCCTGGTTGAGGCAATACACAGTCTGGTTACAACTAGGAGAGCTGTGTTATAGAAGGTAATCAGCACATGTTTGGAAAAACAGAAAACCTCCCTCATAAAAGGGATGAATAATAAGGTAGGCTTGGGAAAAGTTAGTTAGCAGACAAAGTATTCTGTTTGTTTTGTTTTGTTTTGTTTTTACATTCCAACCAAAGTGTCCCCTCCCTCCCCTCTTCCAAGTTCCTCCCTCACACCCCCACCCCACCCCCGTCCTGTCCACTCCGCCTCCACTGTTTCTCTTCAGATACAGGCGGGCCTCCCATGGACATCAGCCAGCCATGGTATATCAAGTTGCAGTGAGACTAGGCCCCTCCTCCTTGATTAAGGTTGGATGAGGCAATCTGGTAGGAGGAAAGGGTCCCAAAAGCAGGGAACACAGAGTCAGAGACATCCCCTACTCCCATGGTTAGGAGTCTCACATGAAGACCAATATACACAACTGTCACATATATGCAGAGGGCCTAGGTCAGTCCCATGCAGGCTCCCTAGTTGTTGGTTCAGTCACTGTGAGCCCTATGAGCCCAGGTTAGTTAGTTCTATGGGTTTTCTTGTGGTGCCCTTGACACCACTAGCTCCTACAATCCTTCTTCCCCTTCTTCTGCAGGATTCCCTGAGCTCTGCCTAATGTTTGGCTATGGGTCTGCATCTGTTCCCATCAGTTGCTGGGTAGAGCCTCTCTGATGACTGGTGAATTGGGCACCAATCTATGAGTACAGCAGAATATCATTAGGAATCATTTCATTGACTTTTTTTTGCCATTTGTGTTTGGTTCTATCCTAGGTCTTTGGGGTATCCTGCCTCTGGGTCCTGGCCCTCAGGGGTAAGCTTCCTCTCAGGGTATGTGTCTCCAGCTGTCCCAGTCATTACTTGGTCACTCCCACAATTTCTGCATCATCTTTATAGGCAGGATACTGTATATCATCTTTATATATACATCTTGTAGGCAGGACAGATTGTAGGTTGAAGGGCTTGTGGTTGAATTGGTGTCCCAGTCCCTCCCCTGGAAGTCTTACCTTGTTATAGGAGATGGCCAGTTCAGGCCCTATATTCCTTATTATTAGGAGTCTTAGCTAGGGTCACCCTCATTGATTCCTTGGAGTTTCTATTGCTCTAGGTTCCTAGTTCATCCCAGAGATGCCCCCAGAGACCTCAATTTAAAACCAGATACACTGAACCTGATAGAAGAGAAAGTGGAGAATAGCCTTGAATGCATTGGCACAGGAGACAACTTCCTGAATAGAACACCAGTAGCACAGGCACTAAGATCAACAATTAATAAATGGGACCTCATGAAACTGAAAAGCTTCTATATAGCAAAGGACACCGTCAATAGGACAAACTGTCAGCCCACAGAACAGGAAAAGATTTTCACCAACTCCACATATGACAGAGGGCTAATATCCAAAATATATAAAGAACTCAAGAAACCAGACAAAGCATTCTTATCTCCAGAGTCCACATCACATTGGGCAACAGGCTTGAAGTAGCAATGCCACAAGTGTCCACATTCCCACTATGACCAGCACTCATTGTGGCTATTGGCAGGTCTACATTGATCCAACCTCCATTCCCACCGTTCATACCACTTAGCACATGCATTTACATGACCAAACAGAAATACACACACACACACACACACACACACACACACACACACACACACACACGCTTGTTTATTCTTTCCTATATATTCACCCCATGCTCCCATTTTTCTGTTTGCCTAGTTCTGTGAAGCCTTCATATATACATATACAAATAAATATATGCATTTACTAACACCCTTAGTTGCTTGCTTCTCTTTCTCTATGGTGCCATTGCTTGTCTTGCATCACTGAACTGTAGACCAACCTACTTCCCAGTTGCTTTTCAAGAGGAATATCATTTGGAGTTATTGCTCTATAGAACAGGCTGGTGTTATATTCCTAACACTAAGAACCTCTGGTGAATTGCTACAATCACACTCTTTCACACCTTATCCTCCCTTCAAACTTCAAATATCATGGCTGATAACTTTGCCTCACTGAGGAAACAGGTATGATCAACTGAGAAACACATCATCCTCCACTGTCAAATCTACTCACTGCCAGTGTATGTCTCTACTACCTGCTCTAGCACAGAGACAATGGATAAACTTTCTCAGACCCTACCGAAGATTAGCACATGCTGTTGCCCCATTGTCCATCCTCTCTCACCTCCTATAGGTAGATATCACATACTTTCTGTTCCCATCCCTTTCTCAGCTGAAGTATCTCCTCTACATTTGATCTAGTCTCTCATCAACATACTCATGTGCTTTGATCTCACATCTTTAGAGGTCATTCTTTTACCCTCATACTCTAGAAGCAGTCCTGGGTCCATGGTCCTGTACTAAGTTTATGAATATCACAATACCATGTTGTATACTAAAGTTTATATGATAGAAAAATCAGTGACTAAATTGATCACTGAATCATCTGAATGAACACCCCCACACTGCACTCATGTCTCCTCCCCATAATCCATAGCATCCACCTGAGCTCCCAAGAGTGTTAAAGGGGATTTATGAAGACAGATTAGGTACACAGAATCCTATGCCTCTGGAGTGGGTAGGACATACCAGGTTTTCCACATTGTACAACTGGAAATCCAAGGACATAGGAGGAAAGGAGCTTGCCCACGTTCTGCAGTGATGAGGTAGCACAGCCAGGAGTATGATATATTCAATGTCCTATTCCTTAAATATCCCTCTCTGCCTTAAATTGTCATAGTGACTTCTTATCTGGTACTTGTGCTGTCTGTCCTCTGAACAGTAGTAACTTGTAAGATTAAATGTAAAAGATTTTGAGCAGTCTGGGTTATGATACCTAAGGAAAACCTAACCAAACCTTCTGACCATTGAGTCACATGTGACAGAGTCCATATTTTTCATATAATTTACTTCCTATTCATCCAGATTGCTTCAAATTTTCTATGCATGTTTCCTGCTATTATCTGTGAAAGAAAAACAAGCCTCCTGGTCTAAATCATCTAGGAAGAGGGAACCTCAACTGAGAAAATGTCTCCATCAGACTGGCCTATAGGCAAGCCTGTGGGGCATTTTCTTGTTTAATGATTAATGCAGGGAGGACCCAGCCCACTGGGGCCAGTGCTATCTCTGGGCTGGTAGTCCTGGATGGTATAAGAAGACAAGATGAGCAAGCCATGAGAAGGAAAGCAGTAAGCAGCACCCCTCCATGACCTCTGTCCCAGTTCCTGCCCCCAGGTTCCTGCTTTGAATTCCTGCCCTGACTTCCCTCAGTGACAGACTATATGCTTCCCCACCCAAGTACAATACCTTTCTGGGCCTCCTTCATCTTTCTTCTCCTTGGTTTTCACTGGGGAGCTGGGTTTATGGATGACTCCAGCATGACATAGAACATAGATTAAGGAGGGCATAGGCACCTCAAAGTCAGACATGGCAAGGTTGCCTGTATTGGCAGACACTCTGAATGGGTGGACCTTTGAGAACAGAAGCCAGGATATCTGATATGCACAGGTCTGCTCAAATTCTGTCTTAGTCCTCTATCCCTCTCTTCCTCTATTTTCAGCAGAAGCTGGCCATCTTGACCATTATCCAGTGTTGAAGGATGTGCCATATATGAGACAAGCCTCCTGCCTGACAGCAGATCATTGTGATCATGGGAGTATATGGAGTATGACCACTTAGAGGATGCTACAAAAGCATGGCAATCTTAGCTAGCATAGCACTGGCTACCCAACTGGCCTTCATAGGAGCATGTGTTATATGAAACAGAACACTGAATAAAAGTCTTCTTGCTTCATACTTACTCTTCTACGTAATTAGCATATTGAGGATGGGTGGCCAAACCTAGTTCATTGGGGCTGCTCAAGCCCAGCCTTTTACCACAAAATTATGGAAATTGACTCTGGATAAAAGAAATTATTAATAATAATAGTAATAGTAATAATAATAATAATAATAATAATAATAATAATAATAATAATAATACAGTAGAAAGCATAATGGACAAATAAGACCAAGCAGGAGAATAAATTTCAGGGATGGAAGCAATAATACATTGAGACATATATAAAAGAAAAAAAACACATGACCAATATTTCTAAGAATTCTGGGATATGTGCAATAATACCAAACCTAAGAATCCACAGGATAGAAGAAGGAGTGAACTGAGGCAAAGTCTAAAGGCACAGACAATTTATTCAATAAAAGTATAGCCAAAATTTTCCCAGAATTAGAGAATTAAAGGTGCAGACAACCACAAGAGGTGTATAGAACCCAAACTAGACATGGCTAGAGAGCATCTCCATGATATGTAATGGTCCAGATGTCAAATTACAAAGCAAAGAAGCAATATTAAAAACCAGAAGGGGAAAACAACTCACGTATAGAGGCCAATATATCAAAATAACAAAGATCTCACATCAGCAACCTTAACAGCCAGGAAATTACAGAATAATATAGTTCAAGCCCTGGAACCAAAAAACGAAGATTTCTATACCCTGCAGAGTGATTTCTAAAACTGATGGAGAAATAAGAACATTTCAAGGCAAACACAGGTTAAAGTAATTCATTTCAATCAAGTCAGCACCATAGAAAATAGTACAGAGGAACAAGACCATCTCATTCATCAGAGCACAGAGGAATATATTTCATCTGAGGAGTAGATGAACAGAGGAATCTGTGAGAAGAATCTGTGGTGCCAAACACACACCCAAACACCTAAGAGTGGCTGAGGAGGAAGAAGAGAACTACCAATAATCCAGACAACCAGAACAACAACCAACAAAACTATAAGCAAGAGCAAGCCCACCTAGATAACAATCTTAAATGGAAATGGCCTCAACTCACCAATCAAAAAATGAATACTAACTGGCCAGATTTAAACAAACAAAACCAAACCAAGATGCAACCTTTTGTTGTCTAGAAGAAACATAATCCATTACCCCTGAAGATGAAAGTCCAAAACTTTATAGTCAAAGGACAGAAATGATCCTACCAAGGGAAGGTAGACTATAAACAAACCTATTCTCATACCTGAAAAAGTAGACTTCAAACCAAAACCAGTCAGAAGAGATAGAGAAAGGCACTACAGATTAACGAAGGAAACAATTCATCAAAAAGATACAATAACTGTCAATGATATATACTAGATATTTGGTATTGTAATTTCATGAAAACAACAACATTAAAGGCACAATATACCACTCTCATCTTTAGACACATCTTTCAAACTAAAAATCAATGAAGAAACTTCAGAGCTAGATTACACCATATACCAAATACCAACTGGATTTGATAGGTAGTTACAGAATATTCCATCAAATACAAATAGGGAATACACAAAGCTGGACATGGCTGGATATGCCTATAAGCTCAGAACTTGGAGAAAGGGAACAGGAGGATTGATGGCTTTCAGCCTAGCTGAAAAGAAGAAAGAGCTCTAGGTCCAATGTGACTCACTGTCTCAAGAGAAACTATTAATGGTATAATTGCTTATGCTAAAAAAAAAACCCTCAATAAATCTCAAATAAATAAGCTCATGATGAACATAAAGGTTCCAGAAAAATACAAAAAAAAAATGCAGTAGACAGCAAGAAGCAATAAAGATCAGGGCAGAGGTAAATGAACTAGAGAGTTAAATGAACTAGGGAGGAAAAGATTAATTAACAGAATCGATGAAAGCATTGATCCTTCAGAACAATAAACACAATTTTAAAAGTCTGAGGCAAACTAACCAAAAGAAAGTGATAACCAGAATTCATAAAATTAGAGATGGATTAGGAATTGTAACAACAGAGTCCAAGGAATACCCCCAAAGAGTCTAAGTCCTACCTCAGAGATTCTCATACAGTCATGCTTACTACTACACACCAGCTAAGGTAATGAACCATCCCAGTGTCCAGTACCAGAAAATATGAAGAGGCACAACAAATTTATTCAGCTGAAAGGAAAAATAAAGTAATGACATTTTCAGGAAAATTAATGGAACAGAAACTTACTATATTAAGCAAAACATCTCGGAAAGACAAATAATTCATGTTTTCTCCCCTATGGACATCCCAGAACTTACTTTTTCATGTGGGTGAGTGGAGGAAGCAAAAATTATGAAGCAAGAAATGAGATAGTGAGTTGTTTGTATTTTTGTTTAATTCATAGGAAAAGTATGCATTATCAATGTAATAAAGTAAGTTCAGATAAAAATCTATTTGGCAAACTAATGAGTAAATGTCTTTAAAACACAAGTAGTTTCCCATTTACTGAGCTTCCTCAGGGAGGGCTGGAGTAAACAGCATTATGGGATGAAGTAAAAATGGACAAAGTGGTTGGAATGTATTCAAGGGTCCTCTGCACTAAGTCCTATGTCTACTGAGCATCTAGTGTGTGCCTAGATGAGTACTTTAGTGGAGGCATCTCTATTCCTTGGATGAAAGTCATTTGGTTAGGAAAAAAAAATAGTTCAAGTAGATTCCAAAAAGAGCACCTACATGCTGAACATAGCAGGGTGGGCCAATCTCTCAGTGGCAAAGAACTGGTTTAGTTTCCAGTCACTGCATACCAGAGGGCTCCCATCCCCAATCCTTGCCAACTCCTGCTCCCTGTCTGTTGGAGCCCACTGAGGTTTCCTAGTGGCTTTACCCAGCAGGACTGCATAAGAGGATGATTGGACCACAGGCCTGGGTACCAGGTATTTGGAAGGGTCTACACTTGGCTGTATCTAGCAAGGGGGAGGTCTATTGCCCCTCCCCTTGACATTGTTATAAAAAGTCCTTTTGAATAAAGTTCTGGGCTGGTGGATAAGGATCCAGGCCCACCCAAGGCTATCCTGTGTTTCTATCTGTTCCTCTCCCCCTCTATATTTCTATTTAAGTCTCTTATCCCTCACTCCTCAAGAGTCCCTGGGGTAAATAAATGTGGGAGCTGGTCTCCCACACCTGTCTGTTCAGCAAACATTTTCAAGGAAATTACTACAATAATTTGAAAATTAAAGGCCCAAGTACACAGTCAAGTGGTCATATGTTTTGATTTTGGTTGTGGGAATTGAACTCAGGGCTTACATGTGCTAGGCATGTACTCAACCACTGACCTATATCTCCAGGTCAAATCACTGTTTAAGCAGAAGCCACATGGCCTGCCAAAGCCATCATAGGGATAGGTCCTGAGCATGGGTGCGTATGCTGAATGAGTAAGAGGTGCATTATAGTTCAGGCAGTCTTTAAAAGAGGGTGACACTTTCACAGGATGCTTCACACCTTTGGCCCATGACACTACATGCCCTACAACAGTGGAGAAAGACCCTGGTGTAGCTGAAGTTTTCCTGTGTCCACCCAGCTCCTGCAGCCGCTCAGACCCAAGTAAACACACAGACACTTATATTGCTTATAAACTGTATGGCTGTGGCAGGCTTCTTGCTATCTAGTTCTTATATCTTAAATTAACCCATTTCTATTAATCTATACATTGACATGTGGCTTGTGGCTTACCTGGCTTACCTGTACTTTACTCTTGCTTCTCATGGCGGTGGCTGGCAGCGTCTCCTGACTCAGCCTTCCTGTTCCCAGAATTCTCCTCTCTGCTTATCCCGCCTATACTATACTTCCTGCCTGGCTACTGGCCAATAAGCATTTTATTTATCAACCAAATCAGAGCAACACATTCACAGCATACAGAGCGATTGATATCCACAGCATCCTGGAATTATATTGCTGTGTGCTGAGGGGTCTCCACTCCCATGGCTTTCACACACCTTTCACCTATATTACTGCATATGTCTTATACCTGGTCTTTCTGCTTCCTCAGACCTCACATGCTACTATTCCTCTATTCCACTGACATCAGAGTAACCATTCTGGAAACTAGACATAATAGGTGTCTATTTATAGCCCTCTGCAGACACTCTTTCTAGTGTGCAGTTAAGTTTCTTTAACTGGTATTCTAGATCTTTCCTGACCAGGGCCATACTTACTTAACTGTCTAGCCTCATCTCTCATCCTGTCCCACAGATCCCATTCGCCTGGAAATCTGTTTCACTATTCCTTGAGTGAATAGTGCTATTGTATCCCTATAACACTTACACAAAAAATATTCAACGTCTGAGCACCTTCTCTTTCTTTTTCATTTAAAAATAATTATTTAATATATTCAGAGAGCCAGCTCAGAGGATAGACATAATTTAAGTTATTTAAAATGATTGCTAGATAATATATAATGGGAAACTAAAAAGTATACTTAGCAAGTGGAAAACTGGATAGTGTATCTAATTCTAGCAATTCAAAGGAAACTCTTCAACCTACAGCCATCCCACTGGGCCAGCAGGGAAGTGCTTTGTGGTAAGAAGCACCTAGTCTTATAAACAAACTCCCCAGGAATTGTAATGTCTAGACCCTCAAAATTACATGTAGGCATGAAAAAAGTGATAACAATGACAAAAATGCATAAACAAATAGATGAACTGTGGGAATAAACACAAAAACATGAACTCAGCCATATTATGTAAAAGATATACAGTTTTTCTTTGCATAAATTGCTAATATGTGTAGATATAACCAACCGTCTTATTAAATAAGAAACACAGAGCCGATTCAGAGAAGAAAGCCAAGAGGTCAGAGCTAAGAGCCTCACCCTTCCTGCTTCAGCGATCCTCTTCAGCCAAGAGAGCTCTCTGAAAAGGGGCCTACTTCCTGTGTGTATGTCTTTATAAAGACTTTCTGTTCTGCCTTCTCATTGGTTGTAAACCCATGCCTCATCACTGCCTGTCTGTAAAGACTTCCAGGTCTTCTATGGTTGGTATTGAGATTAAAGGCGTGTGTCTCCAATGCTGTGCTGAACACACAGAGATCTACCTAGCTCTGTCTACCAAGTGCTGGGATTAAAGGCGTGTGCCGCCACCGCCATGCTCTTGCTATGGCTCTAATAGCTCTGACCCCCGGGCAACTTTTTTTATTAACATACAATTAAAATCACATTTCAGTACAGGTAAAATACCACCATAAATATGGCTATAACACAATTTTTATATAAATAAAAGAGACAAAAAACAATAATGTAAAAAAAAAAACTAATAGCAACTGGGGCTAGGGAGTTAGTTCAGTAGGTACAAGTGCTGGGTGTGCAAGTGTAAGGATCTGAGCTCTGATCCCCAGCACCCACAAAAAAACCTGAACTTGGCTGTTGTCCTTGCAACTCCAGCATGGGAAAAGGGCAGGAGCCCCAGGAGTACCAGAAGCAGGAAGATTTCAGGTGCTTCTTGGCCAGCTGCCTCCCTAAAAAACAGTGAGCTCCAAGTTCAGTGAGAGACACTGTATTAAATGAATAAGGTACAACCAAAGCCCTCCTCTGACCTATGTGTGTGTACAGATACATGCATACACCACACATGTGAATATGGTACACATAATAAATAGTAATAATAACAGCAACAACAATAATAACAACCTAGCAAGGGACAATCTGGGCAATCTTGGTACTTGGAATTGCCACCTGTTCTACTGTCAACCCAGAAAATATATCTTAGATAATAGAGCTTCTGAGAGCTTCTAGTGAACTAGTTTTGTTTGAGGCTGACTCTTTTTTTTTTTTTTTTGATTATCAGTATCTTTTATTAGTGAAATGTGTCTTTCCTGTGGCATAAGCCTTTTGTATGCTGTGAATATGTATTACCCTCATTTGCTAATACAAAGCTGATTGGCTGATAGCTGGGCAGGAAGAGATTGAGCTCCAGAGCAAGGCTAGTAGAATTCTGGGAAGAGGAAGGGCAGAGTCAGGGAGCTGGCAAACCACAGAAGCAAGATGAGAATGCCACAGTGAGGAAAGGTACCAAGCCATGTTGCTAAACATAGATAAGAATTATGAGTTAAATTAAATGTAAGCGTTACCTAGCAGCAAGCCTGAGCTACCAGCCGAGCATTTATAATTAATATAAGCCTCTGTGTGGTAATTTGGGAAGCAGCTGCTAGGTATTTGGGAATGGCCAGTCAGGAGAGAAAACATCCATTTAAATGTCTTTGTAACCAAGTGAAATAAAAAACTGTACTTAAGTTAAAGAGTAACTATACCAAAATATCAGTATTAGGTCCAAAAATAACTAAATGCTTTTTCAGAAAGCAAAGTTAACATTTTTCTGCAATTAAGTCAGCTTATATTATGAGTTCAGGCTGGACCCTATATGAATGGTCTGCAACCCAACAGTGACCATAGAACCTCTAAATTGGGCTGGTGTCTGATTCATATATTTAGGAAAGCAATATTTTTAGTTTTATCTTAAAATTATTTGTTGTCTTATAAATTGAATTGGTTCAGCATTCCAAATTTATGCACATGAAATAACTTATTATTTTGATTAATTAAAATAAGTATGTAATTCACAGAGTACACACTAACTTTACTGTGTATTAGGGAACCAAGGAAGCCTAGCATTGTGATAAGCAGTTGTTTGATCCTTACAACACAATTAATGAAAATGAGAACAAGGGTTTACAGTAAACATTTATCCATTGGAATCCTACATTCTGGCTCCTAGATTTACACATGCATATCTTCCCTTATGTTGAATACTCTCCTATTAGGTCAAACTGCAGGACCCCTATTCTCTCTGTATAAAACAACTAATTATGAAATTTTTTTTTTCTAAACAATGTCTAGTCCATTTGTATTTGACAAATTCAGAGAAAATAATTTCATTATCTATCCTATTTTGTTAAGTCCAAAATGTATCTAATTCACTTTCTATCCTAATTAATCTTCAACTATAACTAACTAACCTTCAACTATAACTAACTAATCTTCAACTCCCTCAGAGACCCAAGAAGGAAATAATATTAGCTAACAAAAATAAAAACAGAAAGTGCATGCAAGCAACTTCCAAAAAATTTGTGAGTTGACAGAAACAGCCAGCTGCCTGGACAGTCACCTGAGGTTTCTCCACAGTGTTGGGGCATCATCTTCAGCCTATAGGCTTAGCATATCTGACAGACTCATTTGTGAAGTAGGATGTACACAAGGTCGACAGTTCAACCTCACATTGGGTGAGAGCAGTCCATGTACCAGAAACACCTGAATTCCACTAGTGTCATGTCATGATTCAGGATTTTAAATTCTGGAAATTGTTGTTGATTTTTTAATTCAGCTGTCCATTCTTGGCTGTGTATATATGGCTTCATCTTAGCATCCCGTTCTTCTCCACATCCCTCTGTCAAATGCCAGTTTACTATTGCGAGGCGTGAGCTTAGTTACTCTTCAAGAATAACTGTTTCAGCTGCTGTTCCATTGCACATCAGAAGCCATCGGCCCACTGCCTATTCAGCTGCCTTCGAAGAAAAGGGCACTGTACCTTTTCCAAATTGCGAAGGCCACTTCAGGGATGGTGCCATATTGTCCTGGCCTCAGAAGATGCCTTTTGATAAAGCCATAACCACACTCGTTTTGGCAAGAATCAGTAGTCCTTTGTTTCATGTCCTGTCGGTCCATTTTGTCAGCAGTTGATTCAAGGATACTTTGTTGTCCAGTGGCTAACTTTTGCCACAATGAAAGTTAACTCCATATGCAGTTTCTTCAATGCCCATATTTTCTCTGAAGTAGATTGGTACTGCCAGGAGCCGACATGTCTCATAATCATAACAAAAAAGAAAAATTTTCTAAGTTATCAAAACATTCCAAATGCCATATTCTGTAGATCTCCGAAGGGTTTGAAGATGACCTGTCTAAAACACATCTATTCAATTTTTAAAACATATCCAATATGACTACAACTTCCACTGTAATGTCTAACTACTAACTTTCATCTCCCTACATCCTAATAGTTGGTAATAATAACATTCAAGGATCAGAAAATTGCATTGTTAAATGAACGGTATAAGTACAATTAGAAATATACATACAGCATTTTCTAACAATATCAACTTCAATATATATAATTTGTATACAATATAAAACAATCCAATCCAATGTAAAGTATTTAAAACTAGTAATTGTCTTTTCTTCTTTCTTTCTCTTTTTTTTTTTTTAATTTATTTTAATTTATTTTGCAATACAATTCAGTTCTACATATCGGTCACGGATTCCCTTGTTCTCCCCCCTCCCGTCCCCCTCACCTTCCCCCCAACGCCCCCCCCTCATTCCCATCTCCTCCAGGGCAAAGCCTTCCCCACAGACTGAGGTCAACCTGGTAGACTCAGTCCAGGTAGGTCTAGTCCCCTCCTCCCAGGCCGAGCCAAACAATCCTGCATAGGCCCCAGGTTTCAAACAGCCAACTCATGCAATGAGCACAAGATCTGGTCCCACTGCCTGGATGCCTCCCAAACAGATCAAGCCAATCAACTGTCTCACCCATTCGGGGGGCCTGATCCAGTGTGGACCCCTCAGCCATTGGTTCATAGTTCATGTGTTTCCATTCATTTGGCTATTTGTCCCTGTGCTTTATCCAACCTTGGTCTCAACAATTCTCGCTCATATAAACCCTCCTCATTCTCGTTAATTGGACTCCCAGAGATCCACCCAGGGCCTAGTCATGGATCTCTGCATCCAGATCCCTCAGTAGTTGGATGAGGTTTCTAGCACAACAATTAGGGTGTTTGGCCATCCCATCACCAGAGTAGGTCAGTTCAGGCTGTCTCTCGACCATTGCCGGCAGTCTGTTGTGTGGGTATCTTTGTGGATTTCTGTGGGCCTCTCTAGCACTTTGCTTCTTCCTGTTCTCATGTGGTCTTTATTTACCATGGTCTCCTATTCCTTGTTCTCCCTCTCTGTTGTTGATCCAGCTGGGATCTCCCGCTCCCCCAAGCTCTCTTTCCCTCGACCCTCGCCTTTCATTACCCCCACTCATGTCCAGGCTGTTCATGTAGATCTCATTCCATTTCTCTGTCATTGGGCGATCCCTGTGTCTTTCTTGGGGTCCTGTTTTCCGGGTAGCCTCCCTGGTGATCTGAGTAGCAGACAATTCATCCTTGTTTCATGTCTAGTATCCTGCTATGAGTGAGTACATACCATGTTTGTCTTTCTGAGTCTGGGTTACCTCACTCAGGATGATTTTTTCTAGATCCATCCATTTGTCTGCAAACCTCATGATGCCATTGTTTTTTTCTGCTGAGTAGTATTCCATTGTGTATATGTACCACATTTTGTTTATCCATTCTTCAGTTGAAGGGCATCTGGGTTGTTTCCATGTTCTGGCTATTACAAACAATGCTGATATGAACATAGCTGAACAAGTGCTCTTATGGTGTGGTTGAGCATTTCTTGGGTATATGCCTAAGAGTGGTATAGCTGGATCTTGGGGGAGATTGATTCCCAATTTTCTAAGAAAGCGCCATATTGATTTCCAAAGTGGTTGTACAAGCTTGCATTCCCACCAGCAGTGGAGGAGAGTTCCCCTAGCTCCACATCCTCTCCAGCATAAGGTGTCTTCAGTGTTTTTGATCTTAGCCATTCTGACAGGCGTAAGGTGGTATCTCAGAGTTGTTTTGATTTGCATTTCCCTGATGATTAGGGATGATGAGCAATTCCTTAAATGTCTTTCGGCCATTTGAGTTTCCTCTGTTGAGAATTCTCTGTTTAGTTCTATAGCCCATTTCTTAATTGGACTGTTGGGCATTTTGATGTCTAATTTCTTGAGTTCCTTATATATTCTGGATATCAGTCCTCTGTCAGATGTGGGGTTGGTGAAGATCTTTTCCCATTCTGTAGGCTGTCGCTTTGCCTTGTTGACCGTATCCTTTGCTCTACAAAAGCTTCTCAGTTTCAAAAGGTCCCATTGATTGATTGTTTCTCTCAGAGTCTGTGCTACTGGTGTTCTATTTAGGAAGTAGTCTCCAATGCCAATGCGTTCAAGACTACTTCCTACTTTCTCTTCTAGCAGGTTCAGAGTAGCTGGATTTATGTTGAGGTCCTTGATCCACTTGGACTTAAGTTTTGTGCACGGTGATAGATATGGATCTATTTGCAGCCTTCTACATGTTGATATCCAGTTTTGCCAGCACCATTTGTTGAAGATGCTTTCTTTTTTCCATTGTGCACTTTTGGCTTCTTTGTCAAAAATTATATGTTCATAGGTGTGCGGATTAATGTCAGGGTCTTCAATTCGATTCCATTGGTCCACATGTCGGTTTCTATGCCAGTACCAAGCTGTTTTTATTACTGTAGCTCTATAGTAGAGCTTGAAGTCAGGGATCGTGATGCCTCCAGAAGTTGTGTTATTGTACAGGATTCCTTTGGCTATCCTGGGTTTTTTGTTTTTCCATATGAATTTGAGTATTATTCTTTCCAGGTCTGTGAAGAATTGTGTTGGTATTTTGATGGGGATTGCATTGAATCTGTAGATTGCTTTTGGTAAGATTGCCATTTTTACTATGTTAGTCCTGCCTATCCATGAGCATGGGAGATCTTTCCATTTTCTGACATCTTCTTCAATTTCTTTTTTCAGGGACTTAAAGTTCTTGTCATATAGGTCCTTCACTTGCTTGGTTAGTGTTACCCCAAGGTATTTTATGTCATTTGTGGCTATAGTAAAGGGTGATGTATCTCTGATTTCCTTCTCCACTTCTTTGTCCATTGTATATAGGAGGGCTACTGATTTTTTTGAGTTGATCTTGTATCCTGCTATGTTGCTGAAGGTGTTTATAAGCTGTATCAGTTCCTTGGTGGCATCTTTGGGGTCGCTCAAGTATACTATCATGTCATCTGCAAATAGGGAAAGCTTGACTTCTTCCTTTCCAATTTGTATCCCCTTAATCTCCTTATGTTGTCTTATTGCTCTGGCTAGAACTTCAAGTACTATATTGAATAAGTATGGGGAGAGTGGACAGCCTTGCCTCGTTCCTGATTTTAGTGGAATTGCTTTGAGTTTCTCTCCATTTAATTTGATGTTGGCTGTTGGCTTGCTGTAAATTGCCTTTATTATGTTTAGGTATGTTCCCTGTATTCCTGATCGCTCTAATACCTTTATCATGAAGGGGTGTTGGATTTTGTCAAATGCCTTTTCTGCATCCAGTGAGATGATCATATGGTTTTTTTCTTTGAGTTTGTTTATATGGTGTATTATATTGACGGACTTTCGTATGTTGAACCACCCTTGCATCCCTGGAATGAATCCTACTTGATCATGGTGGATAATTGTTTTGATGTGTTCTTGGAGTCTGTTTGCCAGTATTTTATTGAGTATTTTTGCATCAATGTTCATGAGGGAGATCGGTCTGTAGTTCTCTTTCTTTGTTGTATCCTTGTTTGGTTTAGGAATTAGGGTAATTGTAGCCTCGTAGAAGGAGTTTGGTAATGTTCCTTCTGTTTCTATTGTGTGGAACAATTTAGAGAGTATTGGTATTAACTCTTCTTTGAAGATCTGGTAGAATTCTGCGCTGAAACCATCTGGTCCTGGGCTTTTTTTGGTTGGGAGACTTTTAATGACTGTTTCTATTTCGTTAGGGGTTATTGGACTATTTAAATAGTTTATCTGGTCTTGATTTAACTTAGGTATGTGGTACCTATCCAGAAAGTTATCCATTTCTTTTAGGTTTTCCAGTTTTGTCGAATAGAGGTTTTTGAAGTATGACCTGATGATTCTCTGGATTTCCTCAATGTCTGTTGTTATGTCCCCCTTTTCATTTCTGATTTTGTTGATTTGGATGCTCTCTCTCTGTCTTTTGGTTAGTTTGGATAAGGGCTTGTCTATCTTGTTGATTTTCTCAAAGAACCAACTCTTTGTTTCATTAATTTTTTGTATTGTTCTCTTTGTTTCTATTTTATTGATTTCAGCTCTCACTTTGATAATTTCCTGGCGTCTATTTTTCCTGGGAGACTGTGCTTCTTCTTGTTCTAGAGCTTTCAGGTATGCTGTTAAGTCTCTAGTGTGAGATTTCTCCAACTTATTTATGTGGGCATTTAGTGCTATGAATTTCCCTCTTAGTACTGCTTTCATAGTGTCCCATAAATTTGGATATGTGGTGTCTTCATTTTCATTGATCTCTAGGAAGTCTTTAATTTCTTTCTTTATTTCTTCCTTAACCCATTGGTGATTCAGTTGGGTATTATTCAGTTTCCATGAGATTGCAGGTTTTCTGTAGTTTTTGTTGTTGTTGAAATCCAATTTTAGACCATGGTGGTCTGATAGAACACAGGAGGTTATTCCAATTCTTTTGTATCTGTTTAGATTTGTTTTGTGGCCAAGTATGTGGTCAATTTTAGAGAAGGTTCCATGGGGTGCTGAGAAGAAGGTATATTCTTTTTTGTTAGGATGGAATGTTCTGTAGATATCGATTAAGTCCATTTGAGTCATGACATCAGTTAAGTCCTTTATTTCTCTGTTAAGTTTCAATTTGGGAGATCTGTCCAGTGGTGAAAGTGGGGTGTTGAGGTCTCCCACTATTAATGTGTGGGGTTTTATATGTGATTTAAGCTTTAGTAATGTTTCTTTTACATATGTGGGTGCCCTTGTGTTTGGGGCATAAATATTCAGAATTGAGACTTCATCTTGGTGGATCTTTCCTGTGATGAGTATGTAATGCCCTTCTTGATCTCTTTTGATTGATTTTAGTTTGAAGTCTATTTTGCTGGATATCAGGATGGCTACACCCGCTTGTTTCTTAAGACCGTTTGATTGGAAAGTCTTTTCCCAGCCTTTTATTTTTAGGTAGTGTCTATCTTCGAATTTGAGATGTGTTTCTTGTATGCAGCAGAAAGATGGGTCCTGCTTTCGTATCCATTCTGTAAGCCTATGTCTTTTTATAGGTGAATTAAGTCCATTGATATTGAGGGAAATTAATGACCAGTGATTGTTCATTTCTGTTATTTTTTGGTGGTGATGTGTGGGTACTTCTATACGTTGGGGTTTACTGCTGTGGCTTTATCTGTTGCCTGTGTTTTCGAGGGTGTATCTGACTTCCTTAGGTTGGAATTTTCCTTCTAGTGCTTTCTGTAGGGCTGGGTTTGTGGATAAGTATTGTTTAAATCTGGCTTTGTCATGGAATGTCTTGTTCACTCCATCTATGGTGATTGAAAGTTTTGCTGGGTATATTAGTCTAGGCTGACATCCATGGTCTCTTAGTGTCTGCATTACATCTGTCCAGGTTCTTCTGGCTTACAAAGTCTCCATTGAGAAATCGGGTGTTATTCTGATGGGTTTGCCTTTATATGTCACTTGGCCTTTTTCCTTTGCTGCTCTTAATATTCTTTCTTTATTCTGTACGTTTAGTTGTTTAACTATTATGTGGCGAGGGGACTTTTTTTGGGGGTCTAGTCTGTTTGGTGTTCTATAAGCTTCTTGTATCTTCATAGGCATTTCCTTCTTTAAGTTGGGAAAATTTTCTTCTATGATCTTGTTGAATATATTTTCTGTGCCCTTGAGTTGGTATTCTTCTCCTTCTTCGACCCCTATTATTCTTAGGTTTGGTCTTTTCATGGTGTCCCAAATTTCTTGGACATTTTGGTTCATGACTTTGTTGGCTTTAGTGTTTTCTTTGACTGATGAATGTATTTCTTCTACTGTATCTTCAACGCTAGAGATCCTCTCTTCCATCTCTTGCATTCTGTTGATTATACTTGCATCTGAAGTTCCCAATCGTTTTCTCAGATTTTCTATTTCCAGCATTCCCTCTGTTTGTGTCTTCTTCATTTTTTCTATTTCCCTTTTCAGGTCTTGGACTGTTTCCTTCATTTGTTTCATTGATTTTTCTTGATTTTCTCTCAGTATTTTATTGTTTTCTTCCAGAACTTTATTGATTTCTTCTAATTTGTTTGCCCTTTCCTCTAGTTGTTTACAGCGTTCTTCACATTTTTTTGTCTTTTCCTCTACACAAGCCTCTAGCTTCTTCATGATGTCATTCATAAGGCTGTTTTCTTCTGCTTCTTCCAATTTCTGATGTTCAGGTCTAGGTGTTGGAGGAGGGCTAGGGCCTGGTGATGCTGTATTGCTATTCATTTTGTTGTATATGTTTCTGCCTTGACGTCTGCCCATCTCCTTGTGCTTCGTTACTGGCCTTATCCGCACACTTGGTTCAGCCAGACCAGTGTTCCAAAAGGGAAGTCCGGAGCAAGATGGGAGCTGGGGGCCGGCCTCTAAGTCTCAGGAAGAGGCTTGGGGCTCAGGCGGATGGGCGTGGGGGCAGGGCGTGGAGACTGCAGGGCCTGCCAGGGGTCTTGGAGAAGGGGATCCTTCCCGGTGGGGCTAGCAGGGAACCTGCCGGGTGGCCAGAACCTGGGGCCAAGTTGGGTAGGTCTTCCCTGGAGTGGCTGGTGCCCAGGGATGGGGTCTGGGGCAAGGAAGGGTACTCACCAGTTTTCCAAAAGGGAAGTCCGGAGCAAGATGGGAGCTGGGGGCCGGCCTCTAAGTCTCAGGAAGAGGCTTGGGGCTCAGGGGAATGGGCGTGGGGGCAGAGCGTGGAGACTGCAGGGTCTGCCAGGGGTCTTGGAGAAGGGGATCCTTCCCGGTGGGGCTAGCAGGGAACCTGCCCGGTGGCCAGAACCTGGGGCCAAGTTGGGCAGGTCTTCCCTGGAGTGGCTGGTGCCCAGGGATGGGGTCCGGGGCCGAGGCTGACTCTTGAGTCCCAAGCATTGCTACAGGGCCAAAGGGAATACAAGTATGCTAGAGATGAGCAAGCCCAGTAACCCACAAGCAGACAGCTGTTCTGAGTTCCTATGTTTCCAAAAGACAATAAGGAAAAGCAAACAAACCTGTCCATGGGTGAGTAGAAGACTGAACTTGGTGTCACAGACTAGATAGAGCAGCTAATGTGGTATTACACAGTCAATTTTTACACTGGATTTCAAATTCAAATGAAAACACTGTTTCATAAAATGGATAGTAAACACTGAATAGATGTGTGCACTCGCTAGTGCAGATTATGCCTTGGAAACCTAGTTACTTTCATATCTACAAAAGAACTGATTCCTTTAATCCCTTATTCTCTCAAACTCTGTGTCTTCCGTGCATGAGTTTGTTATGCTAAGAGAATTATGTTAAGAGAAACAATACTGCATTATGGAAACCAAGCCTCATTTAGACCTCAAGGTCTCTTAAATCCTTGTAACAATTGGTACCTCCAACAGAAGCAATCAACATAAAGGAAATCTTTCCAGAAGGTGTCAATGACATACAGGAAGTCACCTGTGTCTCCAAAAACCAGGAACAGTTGAAGAGCAGTGACCATAAAAATTTGGTGTTGGCAGAGAATCTGTAGTTTTGGTAACAAAATAAAATAGGAAACTATCAGAGCAACACAGGAGAGAGTACA
This sequence comes from Peromyscus californicus insignis, assembly GCF_007827085.1. NCBI lineage: Eukaryota > Metazoa > Chordata > Mammalia > Rodentia > Cricetidae > Peromyscus > Peromyscus californicus. The sequence goes on along the minus strand of NW_026294391.1, from coordinate 133,585,767 downwards.
AAGTCCACCCTGCAGTAATCTGCCCTGCTTGTGGAACTGCAACTGCAGAAGGCTGTAACCACCACTTGAGACGGAGAGCCTCAGAAAACCCATCAAGTGTTCTCAGTGAGAGCCATTTTAAAGAAAGAGGGGGGAGTTAATTTAAAAAGCTCAGTCGGGCAGTGTTAAGGCACTGGCAGAGTGAACTCAGGCCCCAGAAAAACTCTCTCCTCATCACTGTCAGAGTAGCTGCAAGAAGCTATTTCTTTTTATTTTTAAAGTTTTATGTGTATGGATGTTTTACCTGCATGTATGCCTGTGTATCAAATGTGTGCAGTGCCCTAGGAGGCCAGAAAAAGGCATTGGATCCCCTGGGACTGAAGTTACATGTGGGTGTGAGCTGCTATGTGGGTGCTGAGAACTGAACCTGGCTCCTCTGTGAGAGCAGCCAGGGCTCCTAACCACTGAGCCATCTCTGCACTCCCAGGAGGCTAATTTGAAAAGACCCCTGATGAGTTAGTTGGTGACTTGGAGACATAGAGGAAAAAGATCCTTACTGCAGCACACACTCTTGGAACCCACAGATACTGTCACAGTACTAAATGCTCTAGCCTAGCCTCCAGAGTACCTCTAGACTGGGAGTGGGAAGAGTATTTGAGTTGGAACCACATGGTATTCAGGAAAGTACAAATGCGGTCTGAACAGTAGCATGAAGTGAAATCCACACACAGGCTGCAAGCATGTGCCCCTAAACTTTGGAAGGATTGCCTAGTAGTGTGAGCAGCATTCATAGCCCAAGCTATGAAGTATTCCCAGAAATGTGACCCAAATCTTTCTAGGCCTCACAAAGGACCTCCTTGCAACATGACCAACCCTATTCATGAAAGAACCAGCATCTGCCACCAGACCTGCAAAAAAGCCATCCAGTGGCCTGAATGACAACTGCCAGGAAAGGATCTCCTAGAAACCCTGTCTCATTTTTTAATCCTAGAATTCCCTATACTTAAGTCCAAAGGGGCAACAACTATGCAATGGAAGTTTTGCTGGGTCTGTTTGTGTGTATGTGTGTGTGTTTGCATGGTGCATGCATGTGGGCTCTCCTGTGTCATGTTCACTTTTATGAAGGGGTGACAGCACGTGTTTGTGAAGAGTTGTGTGGAGGCCAGAGGTCAGCCTCAGGTATCATTCCTCAGGAGCTTTCTACATTGTTTTCTCAAACAGCATCTCTCATTGGCCCTAAAATTCAATGAGAATACAAGGCTAGCTGGCCAGGGAGATCCAGGAACCCACTTGTCTTTGCCTTTTCAAAGCTGGAATCAAAAGTGAAAGCCACCCTGTCTAGCTTTTCACATGGGTTCTGAAGATCAAACTCAAATCCTTATGCCTTCAGGCCAAGCACTTTACATACTGAGGTAAGCACCTCACCCTGGCAATGTGAATTACTAATAAACCTTTTCTGGTTGAAGACTGATTTATATTTCTTAATTTGAAAGTTAGCATAACACCACTGGAACAAGACATTTCTTGTCCTGAGACAGCATTAAAAGACTAAACAGTGTTGTAGAGTATTATTTTAAGATGTGTTACATTTGTTTATGCCATGGAACATTTGTTTAACGATGCAAAGATATTTTGCATTCCTTTATGTTGAATTTTTTAACTCTGTGAAGCTGTGTTACTTTGCCTGTCTAAAACACCTGATGGTCTAATAAGGAGCTGAACAGCCAATAGCGAGGCAGGAGAAAGGATAGGCCGGGCTGCCAGGCAGAGAGAATATACAGAAGGAGAAATCTGGGAAGAGAAGATCAAGGGATGAGAAAAGGAGGAGAGGAGGACATCAGGGGCCAGGCACCCAGCTACACAGCAAGCCACGGACTATGAAGTAAAGAAAGGTATAGAGAAATAGAGAAAGTAAAAGCCCAGAGGCAAAAGATAGATGGGATAATTTAAGAAAAGCTGGCTAGAAACAAGCCAAGCTGAGGCCAGGAATTTATAAGTAATAATAAGACTCCATTTAGGACCTGGGTGGTGGGATCCCAAAGAATTAAGAGTAAAAAAACAACCAACTACAAAAGAGTCTCCTTCCTGTTTTCCTTTTACCCACTGAAAGGATTAACTAGGACCAAAGAGCCACCAAGTATTTCCTTGTGGTATCTGTACATGTCTGAACAGTCTGCACCCCATGACCACACCACGGGAAACAAGCTCTTAAGGAATATGTTAGCTATATTTGAGCTAACTGATTAGGAAATAGTGGGGCTTCCCATCCCCTCAATTTTATGCATTGGCATGGCTCAGCAAGTTAGATCTTTAAAACCTTTCCAGTGTCAAGCAATGGAATTTTGGAGGAATTCCTGAGGTTCACAAATGGTTATTTACTTAAGGAATGTGGGAACTGGCATTCTGCTAGACTTCTAAATTAAAGAACAACAAAAGCCAAGTCAGTGAATATCCTGTTTCCTCTACAACCTTTAGGCTTACTCTAATTACCATTTCCAAAGGAGCAGCCCTCATCTTAAAATTTGCTCTGCTTCTCAATGTCTACAATAAGTTTCAGTAAGGCTGACAGTTAAAAGTGTAGACACCAACTTGGAGGCCACTATGTTCAATGTAAGGGGCAAGACATGAAAGGACAAATGATTGAAGATGCAACCCAGAGGTCCTATGGTACACACCCCACACACTCCCCCCCCCCCCCCCCCCCCCCCCCGCCCCAGGCCATGGAGACAGAAAATAGATAGATGACTACTGGGGAGTTCATGTCTAGAGGAGAAAGAGCTCCAGTCTGGGGAAAAGAAGGAAAAAAATTCCATAGATGAAGGATGATATTGTTTGCACGACATTGTGAATGCCCTAGGTGCTGATGAACTATACATTTAACTTGCTAAGAAAGTACAACTTTGTTTATATAATTCATTACAACAAAAAAACCTTTCTAGGGCTGGAGAGATGGCTCAGTACTTAAGAGCACTGGCTACTGTTTCAGAGGACTGAGAGTACCCACATGGAGGCTCACAATCATCTGTAACTCCAGTTCCAGTGGATCAGACACCACTTCCTTTCTGTTCCTGACCCTTTACTCTTTCTTGCCTCTAACATGGAATGCTCCTGCCCATCACCTCCAAATCTACACATGCAGCCTACATTTCTCCTTCTTTTTCCCTATGCCACTTTCTGCTCAAAATTCTTGGGGGTGAATGGAAAGCATCTCACTGTTTCCTATTATTTTACAATTTCATGCTCACAGTTTTTTTCTCTTTCTCTTCCCTCACAATGGACACACATGCACACACACACACACACACACACACACACACACACACAAAAAAAAAAAAAAAAAAAAAAAAAAAAAAAAAAAAAAAAAAAAAAAAAAAAACCTCTGATGCCTGGGGCTGGGTCAGGGTCTCAACTTTAGTCTATCAGAAAAGACTTTGGCACAGTATGTCTCAAAAATATGAAACATGATCAAATGGTAGCAGACAATCCAGGTCAGAAGAAGGCAACATCTTACCTCTCTAAGTAAGAATTTCTTAATCTTTTTCTGTGAGTAAGGAAAGAATTCCAACTGACCTCTGAACAGACTGTCTGGAGCCCATCAGCCTTGTCCTCTTCCTCTGGATCATCCATTGAGAAGTTCAGAGTCTTTAAAGGAATTTCTGAGTGGGGGCCAGGAAAGAAGAGACCCTGAGTGACTCTGGCTCTTCCTGCAGCAAGCATACAAGCACATACAACAAAAAAAAAAAATGCCCACACTGATTGTGTAGTCCCATCAGGTGAAGCAGCACCAACATCTGCTTATACTCCTCAAAGGCACCAGAGCTCAAAATGAGACAAAAGACTGAGCAGTGCATTCGGTAAATGTAAGCCAAAATCAAAGGAGTAATTGAGAGGAAAGGAGGCAGAAACCCTGGCAAGGCAGGGTTTCCGCCTGGTCCAAGGTTACATCTGAACTACTCCATACCAAGCTCTACAGTAGAAGTGCTCCACAGAACACTGTGGAGCTATGCAGCACAGTGAGGCTACCACTAAGCCAAGCATGGCTCTAAGGTACTGGACACCCGGCCAGTCTGTGTTGAGATGTGCTATTCAGGCCAGATACATACCAACGTCAAAGAGTTAGTGCAAAAACTTGAACAAAAAACTATTCTTGATAACATTTTGTATTGATCACATGTTGAAATAAAACATTTGGATTTGTTGGGTAAAATAAAACACATTTTTAATTCGTTTCATCAGTTTGTTTTGACGTGATAGAAAATCTATTAGATTTCAAAAGCTAATTCCCTCCTGGTCGACCCCAACCTGAGAGCTAATTAGTTTTCGTGTGTTATCTTAACGTTTCCCTACCTTCCCATCTGAGGAGTGGTCTCGCATCAAACCCTTGGTCCAGTAATGCTCCTGCACAGAGCTCTTTAGGATCAAAGGATTGGGAATTGCGCCGAGGATTTAGCTCAATGGCAAAATACTTGCCAAGCAACTGAGAGGACCTGAGTTCAAATCCCCAGAACTCACAGAAAGCCAGATGCTTAGAAGCATCACTGTTCTCAGGCAAGATGGAAAAGAATCCTTAGAAACTGGGTCAGCAGGGAGAACAAGGAACAGATCCTGTCTCAGACCAGGAGGAAGATGACTGCCACAGGAACTCCATTCACACACCACGCACACACGCACACACGCACGCACGCACGCACGCATGCACACAATCCGCGTGCGCGGATTGGGCCTAGGGTCAAGAGGCACAGGCTAGAATCCTGGGATGCAGTCTGTGAGTCTCGGGGCCACACTCTGGTCTTCTTTATGCCATTCTTGGGCACCTAGGTCTGGTAGTCACTACGACAACCCAGCCAAACAGCTCACCACTGTTTACACCTCCTGGCTTGACATCTGAGTTTCTGAAGTTGTCCTGAACTCTGAGAGGCGATCCCCTAGGTACAGACCCCTACCGTGTGAATGCTCCCCACACAATCCCCCTCCTCTCCCATGCATGACCAGAACACCAGCCACTTCCTCTATTGCCACCTTAGAGGGAGCCTTCCCTTGGACCCAGGAGTCGCATTTCCTAGCCCAGCCAGTGGCTCAGTTTCCTGCACAGCCGGAAAAGAATTGTTATTCACCCCTTTAAGGCCCATTAGGTGCTCCGGAGCGTTCTGGGAGCTGTAGTCCGCTGTCCAGGCGCAGGCCCAGATCTACCCATGATCCTCCCCTTTAGGGGCGTGGAGTTGCGCACTCTGGAGACAATCTCGTTAACCAGAGATACTGCCAAGCTATTTTCAGCTGCTTGAGGAACAACAGGAAGCCCACGGTATGAATGCTGGCTTTTTTTTTTTTTTTTTAACTCACCACCTCTGTCCCCTACAAGTGATGTGCTCATGGATAGTAGAGGACAGAGTGAGGATACAGGATGTTAACTCCTGCCTCAGCTCTGAGTTGGGCCAGGCACTCCCTGGTCCCAGAGTGGAGCATAGGATCCAAATGGAAATAATACCTGTCCTTGTAGAATTTAACGATTACAAACCGATTGCAAACCGAGTGAGGGTACTGGCTAGGATGAGAGTAACCTTTGATGCAGCAATGTCTGGATTAAGCAGGTCTCGCCTCCACGGAACCTGACTCTCAGTTTCTGGGATAGGGACCAGCTGCACAGAACTCTGCATTGCGTTAAGGACCATCATTAATAACACCAGTGGCCCACTATCCATGTCCCCAACCTCCTGAGTAATGCAACACAAACACAAAGATGGGTAGCTTCTACTTTCCAGGTTCTTTTCAAACTGTGAAAGTCTGTCCACATTCATCACTGCCCCCGTGGTGTACGTCCAGGGATCTATAAGTAGGGTTTAGGAGCCTGCTGTGCAGATCAGTGGTACAATATTTGCCAAGCATGTGAGAGAACGTGGACTCCAGCCCCACCACTATCAAAAGTGAGGGGCATGTGCCTCATGTGCAAATATGTTCTCAAATTTAGGGGTTCCAGTGAATTTAACTTTCCTGGAGTTTCATATTCTGATTCTTGAATATGCTTGAAATCTGGCGGCTTCTTCCTGTGGACTCCCAGTTCCTTCCACAGCTCCTGTTTCTCATCTTTCCAAAAGGGAAGCATACTCCTCACTCACTGTGTAATATGTATCTTGAAGTACTTAAATGCATCAGCTCAGGACTTAAAAATCAAAAAGGCCTACCAGCAATGGGTTCTAGAGTCTTTCAAGATAAAACAAAGCATTTTTAGAAGAAAATACATGCGAGGGAAGAAGGATAGAAATATAAATACACTGAAGCAAAATGTGGATGTGAAATTTCCAAAGTAAGAAAGAGCTTAGTTCTATCTTTTAAACAAGAGTATCAAGTTTCCACTCTCTCTCTCTCTCTCTCTCTGTCTCTGTCTCTCTCTCTCAGATACACACACACACACACACACACACACACACACACACACACACACCACCCATCACATCACATTACTCATTGATAGACACTTGGATTGATTCCGTGGCTTGGTTATTGTGAATACTATACAAGTGCACATGGGAACGCGGCAATTTTAACATGGTGCTGATTGTATATGCTTTGCACATAGACTCAACAGAAGATTGCTGGGTCATATGATAGTTCTAGTTTTAACTGTCTGAAGGATGTTTATACTATTTTTTCTGTAATATATGACATCCCCATAAGCAGTGAAAAATACCTTGGTTTTCTCCACAGCCTCTCCAGCACTTGCTATTTGCTGTGATTTATTTTATTTTATTTTTTTAAATTTTCATATATTTTGATCATATTCTTCCCCTCCCCCCAACTCTTCCCAGATCCCTGCTTTCAAACTGTGAAAGTCTCTCCACATTCATTACTGGCCCCATGGTGTATGCCCTTAAAAAGCAAAACAAAATCCAAACCCAAACAAAACAAAACAAGCATAAACAAAAACCATGAAGTCTGTTTTGTGTTGGCCATTTACTCTTGAGCATGGGGCCCGCCCTGCAGTGTGATTGATATACCCACTGTCACTCCATTAATGAAAACTGATTTTCTTCTCCCAGCAATTATCAATTGCAAATAGCTTCTTGGTTAGGGGGTAAGACTTTGTGCACTCTTCACCATCTCCTAGGATTTTGTCTGGCTTGAATTTGTGCAGGTCTTTTGTATGCTGTCACAGTCCCTGTGAGTTCATATGTTCATCAGCTCTGCTCTGTTGTGTTTTTTTTTTTTTTTTTTGGTTTTTCGAGACAGGGTTTCTCTGTGTAGCTTTGCGCCTTTCCTGGATCTCGCGCTGTAGCCCAGGCTGGCCTCGAACTCACAGAGATCCGCCTGCCTCTGCCTCCCGAGTGCTGGGATTAAAGGCGTGCGCCACCACCGCCCGGCCTCTGTTGTGTTTTTAATAGTAGTCATCTAACCCACCTAGGGTAGTTTCACATTGCAGTTTTGGTTTGCATTTCCTTAATGACTGGTGATGTTGAGCACATTTTCATATACTTGCTGGCTATACTATCTACTGAGATCTTTTGTCCATTTTTAAATCAGATGATTTGGGAGTCCTTGTTTGCTTCCTTGCTTTTTGCTACTGAGTTGTGTTAATTCATTGATATTTGAGATATTAACCCCCCATGTGGTTTATAATTCACAAATGATTTTCTCCAATCCAAAGATGGTGGTTTTGTTTGGTTGAATATTTCCTTTTGCTATATATAGCACTTACAGATTGAAGGAATCTTTTATGCTTTTACTGCCTAATGTTTTGATGTGATAACTAAAAAAATGCTTCAAGAACAATGTCAAGGTCAAAATTCTTTCTTCTACACATAGATGCATAGTTTCCTGAGTGCTATTTGCTGAAAAGACTATACTTTCCCCAATTGTGGTATTTTGGGGCATCTTTCCCTGAAAATCAGTTTTCTGTGGGTGTGTGGACTAGTTCCTTGTCTCTTTTTTCCCATCCCATTGATACCCACCTTGATACCAATGCCATACTTTGTTTGTTTGTTTGTTTGTTTGTTTGTTTGTTTGAGATAGAGTCTCTCCGTGTAGCCCTGGCCATCCTAGAACTCACCATGTAGACCAGCCTTGCCTTGAACTCAGAGATCCTCCTGCCTCTGCCTCCCAATGCTGCAATTAAAAGCATGCACCACCATTCCTGGCTACCGCACTCTTTTGATCATTATATCTATGTAATATATTATGAAATCAGGAAGGCTGGTGCCTCCAATTTTGGTTTTCTCTCTCAGGAGGGCTTTGGCTATTTAGGGCCTTTTGTGGCCCCACGGATTTTTTTTTTTTTTTAGTTTTCTTTTTTCTATATTTTAGTGAAAAAAAAATGGCATTTGAGTTCTGTGAGAATGCTTTCCTAACTGAAATACCTGACAGTCAAGAATATTGGGGCCAAGGGCCTTGCTTGCTGCCCTGTAGCCTCACTTGAGCTCATAACTGACTTACCCCTATCTCTTGTCATCCTGGAGTGCCTTCCCCCTGAAAGCCAGATAGCCACTGCCCCCACACACCCACCAGCGACTGGTCAGCCTACTCTTATTAACCCACGCACCCTGCACACCTACACACACACACACACACACACACACACACACACACACACACACACACAGCCCTTCATGTCCCTGCCCTGCACGTATACCAATCTTGCTCCAGCCCAGCCCAAGCCCAGCAAAAGCAGGATGTAACTTGTAACATCCATTAAATTTATTGAACAGATACATTTACTGAAGCCATTGAGGGCAAGGGAATGACAGCACAGAAATTTCCCACAGCTGCTAAAGGCCACAGGTCCCACCTTATCCCACTCTGCATTTCATGAGGAAGGACCTCATCTGCTTGCTACACTAAGGCCTACTTGTCTCAGCTTCTTCCTTTCCAGGGACCCCTGATATGCCTCTTTCCAGGATGATGGCATCTGGAAATGTTCTCTCTTTTGGGGGAACTCTCTAGAAGAATCACCCATTGCGGGGTGGTCCTGAATTATTCTGGCATAAGACAGTCACTGGACACTGGAAAGCACACAAAGGAACATCTCATCAAACTGAAGAACTGGTGTCACAAAGTAACAGCAAGAGTGGAACATTAAATCTTGGTTGTCAGATCACACCCATCCTTAGTCCAGGTCTTCGTGCCCACCCCAGGTTGAAATCAGTCACAAGATGAGCATCAGCCAGTCCCTGATTGTCATCACCCATCCTTTTTGCTGGTTCCAAGGGCTTGGCTTGGGATCTCTGTGGAGGACCTTCTCAGGTAAGAACACACACATCTGTAGGGAACAAGCAGCAAGTGGCTGGCCTGCAAGTATATCAAGAAAACTGACCAGGAATACACAACACGAGGCATAAGCAGAGCAAACAGGGCCTTGGCTGGCATGGAAATTCACAGCACAAGCTGGGACTATGGTGGTGGCTAGCTGGGTGGGTCAGGGCTTCCACCTATCTGGGATTGATACACTTTGCCTAGGGTGTGGTGGATGGGAGAGCTAGTATGAAAATGCATACTCACTGAATAGCTGGTCACTGTGAGTAAAACAGTTAAGGATGAGATTCCAAAGGCAGTGTCATAAGTCTGCCTGGGGATGCTGACTGGGTAGAAGAGCCAGGCTGTCAGGATCCTTTGAATAGACTCTTTCTCTCTAATATCTCCCAGGCCAAGGGGTATAGCAGCTATCTGCAGGCCCTCTCCTCTACTCTGGGGCTGACCCTTCAGCAATACTTCTAGGCTGGTACAGGATGGGATCATCTGCTTTATGTTCTCCTGCCTAGGCAAGGCTGCTCGGCACCCAGCCAGGCCCTCCTGGGCACTCTCTAGGAGTACTGCCCATCTGGGCTGGAGTGGGAGCCCCAGGGGGCTCATCGGGTCCTGCCTGGCTTGGGTCCACAGGGCCGTGGTCTGGGTTATGGTCTTCTATCTCCTCCTCAACCTCATCCTCTGCCTGCTCCTCCACCTCATCTTCCTCTTTCTCCACATTCTCATCTTCTGCCTTTGCATTGACTCTGCCATCAGCCCAGGCAGGAGCCAGATCACCAGCTTCATTCTCCACCTGGGCTTCCATGTTGCTGACTAGTCTTGCCTCCCATTCCTCAGACTCCCTTATGAGCCCCAACAACTCCAGGAAAGTTGGAGATCTCCCGATCATTCTCAGCCTCCTCAGAGCTTCATCCAGAGGCTCATTCAGGTTAGCCCTGGTGAGCACCTGCCTCAGGCGGACATCATCAGTGGAGGTTCTCTCTAGAGCCCCCTTCTGGATGGCTTTCTGCAGCAGGACTTCTAGCCTCAACACAAAGGCAGAGAGCTGCTCATCTGACTGCTGTTGAGCAGTCAGACACTTCATTCGGAGGGTGGCCTGAGATTCATTGTTTCCAAATACCCGGGTCAGGGCCTCTAGGCAGTCCTCTGCAGTCCTTGCTGGATTCTCTGCTAACAGCCCATGTACAAGGTACAGGGCAGTCCCCCGCAAGCCCTCCAGCAATCGTCTCCTCTTCTCCCTTTCTGGGACCCTTTGCCACACCTGAAACATGTCAATGGTGTGGTCTAGCCAGGCCTCAAAGTGTTCCTCCCCAGGGGCTGGCTGAACCCTCCCAGAAAACACACCCAAGCTCTGGTACTGCAAGGTCTCCACCCAGGGCTGGATTGCCTGACTAACTGACTGGAGCCTGCATACTCTGTCCAGCTCCAGGCCCAGGGCTCCAGGTACACTATCCACCGTCTGCCCCTGTTGCTCCAAGAAGTGAAAAACACGACCAAGAAGCTCTTCGGTGGAGCAACGGGGCACAAAGACCACGTTCCAGGGTCCCCGAGTGCCTAGGATTTCCCTTGGGACCAAAGCATAGTTGACTTCCCGGTCAAGCTCAACCAGGGCTGCAGTGGCATTATCCTCTTCACGAAATACTTTGCCCAGCACAGTAAAGTGGCCCATGGGCCACAGGGCAGCCTCCAGGGACTCTTGGAATTCAGCTTCACTGCAGTCCTCCGGGATGCCTAGGATAAGCAGGCCCCTACGAGCGCTGACACCCATCCACCTGCACCAGTCCTGTAGCATCTCCACCGCCATAACCTGAAATTTTGGCAAGGCTCACACTAGGAGCAGGAAACAGTTTCCCCAGAAGCAGGTCAGGTTGGGACAGGAGCCTAGGCTAGGACTCACTTAGAGACCAGTCTAGGTCTCCACAGCCTGTAAACAAAAACAGGGAGAGAGGAGGTTAATGTCCACTCCTCCCCACCCCCGCCCCTTCCCATCCACTAGCCCTAGAGAAGAAGTTCTCAACCTGTGGGTCGCAACCCTTCAGGTCGAAAGACCTTTTCACGGGGGTCTCCCAAGACCACTGGCAAACACAGATATCTATCTACATTACTATTCATAACAGCAGCAAAATTACAGGTATGAAGTGGCAACGAAAATAATTTTATGGTTGGGGGTCACCACAACATGAGGAATTGTATTAAAGGGCCATAGCATTAGGAATGTTGAGAACCACTGCCTTAGAAGATGCTTCTGCATCCCACCCCATGCCTCAGGCACAGGCCTTCCTCAGCCCAGTATCTCCCTGCAGTCCAACTCCCACAGGCCTGCGGGTTGGGGCGGGGTTTGTCAGGGCCAGTAGTACCCTCCCAGGGTTTGGTACCTCCTAGAAGCAGGATCCTTCCTCCTTCGGCCTCACAGCAAGGATTCCCCGGGCTGCTCTCCAGGTTCTCTCGCCAGCCAGCTCCCTTGCTCTCTCTAGCCTTATAGTTGCACACTCACGAAGAACAGTGTGGGCACAAGCTTAACACTGCTCTCTGCAGTGCGGACTTGGGGCGGGGGTATGGTGGCGCTGGAGCACAGACGCCCCCTACGTCCTCCGGGAGCAAGCCAGCCAGGCCATTGGCGCAGGAAGATCACAAGACAAGGCTGTCGCCTAGCCCTTGGCAACCTGGGACCTCCGGTGATGTCAATGGGCCGGCCACTGGTGACGTAACCTGCTGCTGACCCCTCCCCCATCGTACATCTATGCCACTGGCACAGGGAACCCAGAGTGCTCAGGGGTCTCTCCACAGAAGGGCATCAGAAAGCTGCGGCGCCCCCTCCAGCTTTGTCTCCTGATCAAGGCCAGGGAGCAGGGGCTCTGAGGCTTTTTCCGCTGGTGAGTCCCTATCTGGACCTAGTCCAGTGACAGAGCTGGGCAAGCAACACCTGGTCTAGGTAGAGTCCCTGAAATAGATAGATACCACATGAGCGCACACACCCCATCTCACCACTCCCCACGGAGCATGCACCATCTGGGTGATACCCATCCAGTGGAAGGGGCTGTAGGCATGCTCACTACCGTGGGGCATGCATGCTTTGCTGCCCTTGGTGCCTGTGGCCAGCTCACAGGAGGGTGGTCCAGCATCAGACAGGCCTTTCCTGCTCTGCCTGCTGTATATCCAGGTTCTTGAAAAGCTGCTTTTGAGATCTGAAGCCCAAACACTTGGACTTGTATCTTACTGGCTCTCTTTGGGCCAGTCCCTGCCCATTCTTGTTGCAGAAAAGTTTATAGTTTCTGGGAATTCTGCCTAAATTCATGTAGGAAGAAACACTGTGATGGCAGTGAGGTGCTCAACTTTTCACTGCCTCCTGTGTCAATAGCCTTGCAGGCTCTGGGACACGACTCTCTTGGTGTTGAAGGTGACATGGGTGGCCTAAATCCCAGAAGCCTCCCTATGTGTTTTACCATCAGTCAATCCCTCCCCTGCCCTATGTCTTCTGCTGCCTGGGGTAGACATCCCCTCAGAGTTGTGCTACCGTGGCTCAAAACAGAGTCTCAGTCCCTACCACTCTTATCCCCCTGACTCTTTCCAGTCACCAAGAGTCCAGAGATGCACAACGTCTCTGCCAGTGAGAAGGCAAGCAGGTTCACAGAAGGTCAGACCTCTACATATCCTTTCTTGCCCCCCTTTCCTTTCTTTGGGCACCATACTCTGGCCACTTGACTTTCACTACTGGGAAAAGTTTCCCTAGTGGTGTCCATCTCACTCATACTGCCTTGGCTTATTGTTGTGAGCTCTATTTAGGTTGTTGTCATGTTAGACTGTTTCAGACAGTGCTGCCACTAGCATCCTACCTGCCTTCCTGAACCTCTGGCAGTGAGGAAGGCTCTGGGGTGTACACCAGAAAGTGACCTTGCTGAGACTTGGGCTGTGTCCGAGTAGGCTTCCATTAATCCATTATCTGCTGTGAGTGGAGCAACCCATGTTCTCTCCAATTAGCAGTGTGGGAGCACTCATCTCCGACCTACAACCCAAGCAGCCTTTCAGCCTTGACCATTGAACACCCCCCCCCCCCCCCCCCCCCCGCAAAGGGAGAATTACTACCTCATGCACCAACATGTGCTTGGCATTTCCTTAATAGGTTATTATATTGTGCATCCTCTTAAAATTTTATCTTCCACTCCTGGTTCATCTTCTGTGTATCTCTTTTGCCCCTTCCTCATGCCCAGCCCCATCCTACAGACAGGTCTTTGGCCCGTTTTCAGGAGAAAGTTTTTAGCATCAAAGCTGAAGGCACTCTCATTGTGTACATGCAACCATTGCCCAAAACAGGTTACATTCAACTTGACCTCACACTTGGTCTTCCGTTTGTCATGGGCAGTTCTCTTTCTTGCCCCTGTGATTCCTATTATGATTATCCACAGCCTGAAGGCAAGTGCTTTGGTGGGGGTGGGGGGAGAATTGTAAATGTTCTGTTACAACCCAACTTTCTCAATTGGTCTAAAGCATCTATCTAATCCCTCCCTTACTCAACCTCCAGGGCCCAAACTGCCTGTTCTCATGCTGGCCAGTTACTGCTGTTAATATCTGATGTAAGAATTTCTGTCTACTGAAATTCCTTGTTTGACCTGTCATGACTCATACAATAAATACCTGGTCTTCCTTCTTGGTTTGGGTGTAATTTTCCTGGTTTCCCCCCCAGAGAAGGCATTCCCTTGGGAACATAAATATGCAGGCTGATCTAGTGCTACCAGCTGGCCCAGTGGGCTTGCAAACAGATTATCAACCCATTTCCCCTGTTTTTAGGCTTGTTTCTCCTTTCCCTCTTTCCCTCTCTTCCTTCTCTCCAAGTGAGGGCTTTGCTTCTGTATAGGCTCATTTTCCTCCCTCTACACTAGGGCATGGGTTGTGACACCTCAGCTGTTCTCCCTTTGTCTCTTCTCTGTACCCAACGTCTCTGTCTCTCAGCAGTTAGTAGCTTTTCTTTCTCTACCTTTCCTTTCTTGGCTTCTGGAACACCCCTTCCTGCATTTGAACTGACCTCCTGCCTCTTTTCCTGCCTTTCAGTTGAAGTTATCCTTCTAACTCCCCCCCACCTCCTTCTCTTCTTCCTATTCCTTTGTTGGACCTCAATATAATATAGTGTGGGTGGTCTCCTAGCTGCAGGTCTTGGACATTCTTTCCAGAGATGTTCTGTGCTGGTCATGATCCCTTCTCCAGCTCTGCCCACGTGTATCAGACTGTCCATTTGGATGCCCCTCAGGCATTTAATAATTCAGATATTTCAACTAGGGTGCTTCGAGCACCTTTGCATACCTGCTCTTTCCCTAGGCTTCCCACATCTATACAAATGGCTCTGCCTTCTATCAGGTTATTTGAGCAAAGGCAGCAGGAAACTTCTTCCCCTTTCCTTCGTTCCTCACCTCCAAATCTCTCCCACCACCAGAGGCTATCAACTATGGCCAGGGACTGCAATTCTTTTCCATAGTTCCTAGCTTGGTGTCCTACTCTTCGTGCCTGTACTCTGACCCCTCTATCTTCCTTTATCCATATTAGTAGCACTTATTCACATGTCATCACCAGATAAATGATGGATAGGTCTCTGCTTTTAAGCATTAAGTACTCCCTCCTGGAAAGCAAGCAGGTGCCCTTACCAAAAGGGGCCTTGCAGGATCACGTTGCCTAGGATGGCAAGTGAGTCTGTCTTCTAGGTTGTAAGAGCCAATAGTAAATAGACACGCGCGCACGCGCACACACACACACACACACACACACACACACACACACACACACAGACACAAACATACAGAGAGAGAGAGAGAGAGAGAGAGAGAGAGAGAGAGAGAGAGAGAGAGAGAGAGAGAGAGAGAGAGAGACTCTGTGGGGAATGAAGACACCAGAGAAATAAGATGATGATACAATTTAGCTAGCTTCAAGCTCACTGGGAATCAGTGATGGATTGAGCTTGCCTTGAAGACCATCTGGATAGATTCTCAAACTAAGCAGGAGTGAGTGACCCAACACCCAAAACTGTAAGAGGTAGATTTATACTTTTAGTGTAAGTTAATCTGTCTCAGGTATTTTGTTACAGCAGCAAAAATGGACGTGGCAGCCTGATTGTCCAGCCTGGAGTCATGGACATGTAACCCAAGGGCCCTTGTTCCTTCTAGCTCGGCTTACCAGCCTACATGGTCTGCCTGGCTTGCCCTTTTGGCTCATGGGGTTGAGTGGTACTTCAGGAGTCAGCCAACATTCATGAACAAGGCAACATCTTGCAAGAAAGAGGTCTTTACCCAAACGCATGGGCTTCTGTGCCAGTCATCTGATGGAGACTCCATGGTCCTGGGTTCCTGGGTGCTGTGGATTCAATTTCCCACAAATCCACACTATTAAGAGGAAGTCTCTGGCTCTTATTACCTCAGAATATGACCTTATTGGGGGATAGGGTTGCTGAACACTTAGTTTAATTTAGGTGAGGTCATACTGGAAGAAGGTGGATACCAGAACCGATGTGAAATGTTGGTCTTGACATCTCCCAGCAGCAGAGGAAGCTGTTGACCCAGAATAAGGACTGGAGTCCTCCATATGTGATGGGAATGCACATCTTGCTGCTGCTTCAAAGGAAGCTGCAGACCCAAGGTAGGGACCAGATCTGACCCAGGGCAACACCCATAGGACAGATTCTACAACCCACAGGAGAAAGACTAGACATAGAGACTCTGGCCTAAATATCGGTGTCACAGAGGAAAACCACACCTCAACATTACTATGAATTAGTCCTCTTCTGAACATTGTAAACACCACCACTGAAAGAAGAAAGGCAATGTGAATTAAAAAATAAAAAAGAGAAACTCAGCCAACAAACCAACTCCAGATGCACAAGTCCAGCACAAAAACAAATCAACACAAAAATACCAAGATAACATACTTTCTCCAAAAATTACTGATCTCATAGTAAAGAGTCTCAGTAAGAACAATTTGTAAGAACTTATAGACAAAGAATTCAGAAGAATGATTTTAACTATATTAAAATAACTCAAAGAAACCATTAATGTACTCCAAGAGAAAGACACAAAGCTGAATGCAATCAGGAAGTCAATCAAAGATACAAAAATAGATTTCAGCAAAGAGATATTAGTGCTGAAGACAAACCAAACTGAAATGATACTGAAAATGAAAACTCAATTAGACGAATTAATAGCTTGGTGGAAAGCCTCATCAATGAATGAGACATGAGGAAAAGGAGTATCAAGCTGGAGGACAAGGTAGAGGAATTAGATCATTCCTTAATAGAACATGTAAGACTTATGAAACACCATGAAAGGAGTAAATCTTCAAATTAAGGGCATTCTGCACCAAAGCAATAGAAAATATTTTCAATAAAATCATAAAAGAAAATTTCCAAAATTTAGAAAAAGAGATACACATCTTGTAGGTACACAAGAAACCTACAGAACATCAAATAGACAAGAAAAGAAAAGAACCCCCTATTATATATTATGGTAAAAACACTAAAATCACAGACAAAAGAAAGGGTATGAAAGAAAGAATAATAAAGTCACTTATATGGGCAGGCCCATCCGAATAACATCTGATTATTTAATAGAAATATTTAAAACCAGAAGATCCTGCACAGATGTATTACAAGCTCTACAAGACCACAACCGCCAAACCTATTATACTTAGCAAAATTATCTATCAAAATAAAGGGAAAATTAATTTTTTTCATGATTAAAAAGAGACGAAAGGAACTTGTAGACACTAAGCCAGCTCTACAGAAGATACTAAAAGGAATATTCTCATCAGAAATAAAGGATAAATACATCAAAGAGGCCACTGTTGGAGCATAAATAATAACAGGACAGCCAATCAAAATAATGTCAAAGTAAACAACACAAATATACAAAATGAAAGAATTAATACATATCTTTAAAAAACAACTCTCTATATTAATAGTCTCAGTTCCACATGAAAAAGATGCAGATGAATATATTGAATTGGAAAATAGGAGCCATTATTTTGTTGCCTCTAAAAAATACAGGTATGGCTATTTTAATATAACACAAAATGAAATTCTATCCCAGAAGAGGAGAGATAAAGAAGATTCCCTCATTCTCATCAATGGAACAATAAGTTGAGAGGAAAACACAAACCTAAAAATATATGCACCAAATACAATTTGATGGAAAAATGTAAACCCACAGTTAAAAACCACTACACTGATAGTGGGTGATTTCAAAACCCATGCCCACCAATAGAGAGGTCATCTGGATTAAAAATAAACAGAGGAAAACTGAAAATAAATAACATTATTAATTAGAAGGACATGAAAGAATGTTCCAACTGAAGGGCAAGAATACACACTGCACCTGATGGACATTTGGCAAAAGTGAAGACACATTAAGACAGAGGGTAAACCTAAAGAAACCGTAAACACAGATAAAGTGTCCTATATTCTAATAACAGAATAAAGCAAAATATCAATACAAAAAGAAACTACATTTTACAGAACTCAGAGATTCAGGCAAGAACAATAGGAGAGTGGAATCAGGTGCCTATGAGGTTGTACTTGAGAGTCCACATAGGCACCAATTCAGTTCCCTGTCACCAAAATATGTCATGGACTGTGATTCAAGACAGAAAACAGGAGCTTCTGGGAGATATGGCAGGGCTGTCTCTCATCCGTGTATACCCCAGGGGTCAGTGACTCCAAGGAATGTCAGGTCCCCTCCCTTTCCTGCAAGCAGCACAAGTCTCTGATCTCTGAAATGTGAGAAAAGCTGGGATACTGATGTTTGCTGCAGAGAGTCAGCCCACGAGGTTGGCAAATCTTTCTCATTAAGAGTATGAAGTCTCTGGGGAGCAGAGGATGACAGAGAATGTAAAGTGCTTCCTGCATGAGGTGACACCCTGAGTTCATTACCCAGTACTCATTAAAAAAAAAAAGTATATGGTCAGGTATGTTTAAACTCAGCACCATGAGAGAGAGACAGGAGGATCAAAAAAAAAACCTGCCTGGCCAGTCATTCTAGCACAATCAGTGAGCAAGTGACAGGTCCACAGATCCTGTTTCAAAAATTAGAGAGGGAATAGCTGAAGAAGACACCAGATTCTGCCCTATCACACATACACCACACACACACACACACACACACACACACACACACACACACACACACACACACACACACAGAGACAGAGAGAGAGAAAGACAGAGACAGAGACAGAGACAGAGACGAGAGAGAGTGTATGTAAGTTCTTTGAAATCAGGCTATCTCCAAGGTCACAATATTTCCAACCCCTTCTTTGGCTTCAAAGCACAGCTCAAAGCACACATCTGTTCCTCTCCTTCAACGTGAGTGAGCAAGAACGAGGTAATGGAGAAAACAGTGGAATCCGGGCCCATCCATAGCACCCTAGAGAGGACAGGGAGAGACACAGTGTCATCAGGGACCTGGTGTGCTATCTGGGTGGGTGGGGTCCGTACAGAGAGTGCAAGGCTGTGCATAGCTAGCTAATACTCCACCCATGGCTGGTGACGGTCCAGAGAGGCGCCTCTACGGCGCCTTGGACACAGGCTAAAGAGGGCTAGGCCTGGCCTGAAGCTTACAGGAATTGTCGAGCCGATGTGGACATCTGCACTGTCAAGCACGGACATGAACATTTATTTCGAGGGTGTGGTGGGGTGGGTAGGAGGGGAGAAACATGTATGCAGTGAGGAGCTTTCACAGTGGCCATAGCAAACCCCAGGGTCTCCCAGATGGTCCTCTTTTGGAGGTGGAGCTGAAGGGGTGATGGCTGAAAGGAGGAAGCTCCCTTCTAAGGAGTGGGTGCAGAGGGGTCCCTGGCAGCCTGAATCCTGGATGCGGACCTCTTCCGGGCAGCCTTTAGGATGGTCTTGTCAAAGAGCTCTTTTTCACGGTAGTGCACGGGTGGGCCACGCAGGTACTTCTCTTCTGCCTCCTTGTAGCTGAGCTCATCCAGGGCAGCGATGGAGCAGATGATTGCTTCTGGAAGAAGAACCTCCATGGTAAACCGGACTCTGTCTCCTCTTGCCAGCGAGAGCAGGGCCTCGTCTGCTTCCTTGGATATTTCTTGCAAATGTCTGGCCACGAGATGCAACTGGTCCTCATCCTCCAGGTAGGTCTCAATGCAGAAGACTTCCCTCTTTGATTTCCAAAGGTCGTCCAGCCACCTGGATGGTTTCCTGCCCTTCACAATGTCCAGCAGGTGCTGGTCGGCCCCCTTTCTCTTCACGATGAAGTCTACTAGCTTCTGGTTGGCTCTGTCCCAAGCGGCCCTCATGCGGTCAGGCAGGAGTTTCTTGCGGGGCCCCTTCCCACCCAGGGCTGTCTCCTCCTCCCAATCTTCCAAGTCGGCATAGCTCACCTTGGGGAAATCAATGTGCAGGTCGCCCTCTTGGATGGCTCTCCTTAGCGGATAACTGGCTTGGGAGGTGTAGTAGTCCATAAAGGAGCCCAGGAAGGAGCCACAGGCAAGGTCCTCTCTGTAGTGGTCAATCACTGAGAGACACCAGCTGATGCCCTGGCTGTACACTCTGCTGGCTCTCCTCAGGAGCGATAATTTTGCTCCACAGTCCAGGTGCTTCAGCTTGCGGAGAGGGACTCTGACACCCCTGTGCTCAAACTGCATGTTGCCCTCGATCAACAGCACCCTCGCTATCTTGTCGTTTTTGCTGACACTCTTGACCACCGCCGGCCAGAAAGGAAGGTCCTGGAATTTGAACCAGACCAGCATCCCTCGTTCGATGGTACTCGGCTCCTGAGCAGAAGCCACGTTGGTGGCTTGGCGGTCTTCTTGAACTCCAGCCGCTCTCCTCTTGACCCTGGTGTTAGTTACCTTTGAGTGCACCTTAGTTTCCAATTCTGGGAGCCCGCATTGTGCACACAGCACATGGATCTTCCTTTTCCGGCTAGCAATGCGGAGAGATCTTCGTAGCCTCGGGAATGGAGGCATGCAGGCTGCCGATGCTCCCTTTGAGTCTGGTTTCGGGGTCCCCCGGCCGGGGTCCTCCTTGTTCTCTGGGAGAATGGTCTTCCTTTGGGCTCCAATAGCCCGGATCTCTAGGCCGCCGCACCGTGCTTGTTGTTTGAGAGCTCTGGGCAGGGTAGAGGCATGCCTCGGTGGCCCAGAGGCAGCCTGCTGCTCATTTTTATCCCGGGCACCCTCCCTGGAGGCCGGGGCGCTCAAAGACCTGAGCTTGGATGTGCTCAACTTTCTCTTGCTGGGATTATCACCAGCATTTCCTGCTGGTGTCTTGCAGGAACCTGGCCACACTCTGGTGCGTCTTAGCATGTTTCCTTGCATTTCAAAGTGAGCGTGCCCAACAGCACTGTGTGCCCGGGCTTTTCCCCCTTGCACTGCAGGCATATTCGGTGAGCCCATCAACACAGGTCCCGGGCGGCCCCGCTTCCCAGGACTCCTGTGGGAGAGCCCTTGGCCTTTCTGGTTGCGCCCTTGGAGGTGCAGGCGCTGGCGTGGGCTGGAGCTGGCCTGCTCTTTCGGAACCTTTGGCGCCGCTGTGCCGGTTCTTCGGCCACCTGCCCTTCCTCCTTGATACAAGCAGGTTCCCTCGCCCAGAACATCCAGTGCCACCTTGAGGGCTTTTCTGTATGCCCTGGTCTGCCTTGGCGAGCTTTTGCCCTGTGACTCCTTTCCTGCCAAGGAGGCGATGGTTACGGTTTCAGACTTGGTTAGGGGCCTCGCCTCTGTGCGCCTTACTCTCGTCTTCTCACCCACAGGCAGAATTTGGACCTCCAGGAAAGATGCCCCTCTCCTCTTACTATGGGCTGAAATCCCGGGTCTGGACAACACCCTTGCAGGCCACAGCTGGCCTTTCCAGCCACAGAGCACATACTCTGCAGAGTCCATGGTGATGGGACTCTGGGGCTGTGCTGATCAGGACAGGGTGACTGGCTCCCTTGATTGTGGTGGGCACTGTGACTGCTGGTCGTCTCTGGCCTGGCTCCCCTGCCTGTGGTGCTATCCTCCCTCCAGAATCTGGTAGACAAGCTTGAACTGACGTCCTGGCTCAGTGTGATGTGGGCGTATCCTGTAGTGTGGGAGAGGGAAGCAGAGCTGCGTTAGGAAGGAATTAGCCTTTAGTGGACACAGAATTAGCCTTAAGTGGACACAGAGGTGAGGAGAGAGAAAGCAAGGGGGTGCACAAAGTCTGTTCCACAGAGCTGAGGGTGCATCCGGGAGAAGATATGGAAGGATCCAGAGCAGATGTGTAACACACGGTTCCCCACCTGGGGCTGAGGTGGTGAACTTCCTCCTGGAGAGGTGAGTTTCTTTACATGGCTTGTGTATTTTCTTGCCCATCCAGTACCTTGGGGCTCCCTGGGATTCCCTGGGGGTGGGGGGAGCCTCATTGTTCTCTTTCCTAGGGAGCTAATCCCACTCTGCCCCACCCCAGGAAGCCTGTGGACACCTAGTGCACCCGTGCCTTCCACACCAGTGTGATACCAGGTTGAGGAGCAAGGGGGTAGGGAAATCTTCACGGTGATTTGCATAACATGGCAAGTAAGGATGGTTGAGGTCACTGTCATAGCTTCTGGTGTCCCTCACCCCTCCCCGAGCCCCCCATATTTTGGTTCAGATCTCTTGTTCCCAACTCTGTCCTGGACCTCGCTATGGGATCAAGTGTCCACATGGCACAAAGGAGAGCCCCCAAAAGAAAGCACTTCGTTGTGGAGAAATGCTTACTAATTGGCAGGCTCAGTAGTGTCAGATGGAGAGCAACAGGGTAAGTGTCTCTGTTGGAATTGCCCACCCTCCTGCTGCAACCTCAGGTCTGTAGACCCTGCCACACCCATATCTGCTGGTGATAGGCACTGTTCTTACCAATAAGACCCCAGGCCACAGAAGTCTCCTGCCCACAACCTCTGTGCCCTAACGTTAATCCACAAAGTCTTAGACAGACAGGAAATCAAAGCAGTTAGCTTGATGACCACTTGCCCATCCCTAAGTCCAGAAGGCGTGCTTTGAATCGGAAGTGGTGTCCAATCTCATCTGTAGGGCAGCACTCCTGTTCATGTTCCTCCATGCTCTGCCTCTCCACACAGTCCCTCCCCCTTGTGCTTCTCAGTGGAATCTCATCCCTTTCTTCTCACTGTGAGTAGGTGTGTATCAGGGTCTATTCCTTTCCTGACTGCTCTTGCCTTTTGGGCCCGTGGTTTCCTGTCAGCAGTGTGCATGTCGTGCGTGCGTGCATGCTGGAAACAAAGCCCACATCTGTCTGATCCTCAGAAGAGGCCCACTGTGCTTGCCAAGAAGGACCACACGCTTTAAAGGACCACAACACAGTAGAACCATGAAGGGCTCACATGCCACAGCTGCTCACCGCTCATGCAAGGATGCAGGTGGTTTCTGTCATTGCCTGGGCGCCACCAGGCACAGTGAGGTAGAACACTGTGGACTCAGGGCTCCTGACACAGCTTCCTAAGGACACTGCTGTTCTTTGGGGCTCCCGTTACCCCGTGTCCCTTCTGTGAGTGTGGGCACACTGAGCTCTCTTAGGGACTCCAGTCCTTATCCATAGGAATTCCCAACCGTACAGAAATATGGGAGGCAGATGATATTCACATCATTCCCTCAGCCCTCCCCCTCCCACGCTCTCTGTATCCATAAACACCTGGTGTTACATTCTGGCTCCCTAGTCACTGCACAAATGTGCGGTGGCCCTTCTGCCCTATTCCCATTCAAGTCTTACTGACTTCGAATCTGATTTCACAGTGTGTAAAGTGGCTATCTGCATAAAGAAGCCTAGGTCTGTCCCAGGCCACACCTGCTGGGTGATGCAATAGTAAATGTGTACTGTGGAAGTCTGGGGCCCAATTTAGGGATCACCTGCAGTAATCTTTCCTCTGAGGAATCTGTGTGATCTCACAGGGTTGGCCTTCTCTGATCCAGCCCCCTTGGAGTCCTGGGCCACAGCTGTCTCTTGAGGACACAGAGGAAAAAACATAGGTGCCTCAGTTACTTCAGGCTGCCTTCTGCTGGACCTTCCTAGCACATGCCCTCCAGCAAGGCTGAATGAGCACCATCAAGCCCCAATGTGCCCCCATGTCCAGGCACCACACCTCAGGCACAAGAGAGCCCACCCCTCACTCAGTGCCCTTAGCAACCACGGATGCCCGAGTTACGCTTATAGAATGCAAGCTTTTGACCCCAGGCAGGCCTGCACGAGCTTCTGCTTCCCTCAAGCACGATGTTCTCAGCCTCACACACTTCCTGAGTTAGAAACCATACCTGGGAATACCAAGTATGTGTTCAAGCCCACAAACCAGGATATCCATGCAGCATCTGTAACTCAGTCATAAAGAAAAACGTTTGTACTCAGATCAGGCCACACCCTCCACAGTGTGTGTATTCCATCTGTGCATGCCTATTGCTCCAGGGCATAGGAAAGTCCTTACATTTTCTACAGCCTGCTTAAATATTGTCAGTATTGCCACCCGCCTCCATCGTTTCAGGCATCACCTCCAGTGCACTACCTTCAACAGTTACCTTTCCGATGAAAGAAGCACTGTCTTCCCCAGAGGTGCACAGAGAAGTGTGCGAGATAGAATCCTGAAATCTCTGTCTCAACACGTGCTTTGGCTCCGTGCCCGAAGGCCTTCTATCAAGAACTTGCACTCAATCCCTGTGTACGACGTCTAGTCACATTTTCTCCAGATGGGAGCTTCCAGATGGCTTCCCTCCCTGTGGTAAGACACACAGACAGGGGACAGTCTGATGAGAGGGTGCAAGAAGGGTACAAAGCATATTGCTCACACACAGGGACAGAGATACACAGAGATCCAGATGATGTGCTGGTGGGTCAGAGAGAAACCTGTAATTACACATCCTGTAATACCCAGCTGATGCTTAACCCAACCGTGAGCAGAGTAAAGACGCAGGCCCGGACACAAACTAATACCGGTCCAGGGAACAAACTCTGCCCCTTCCTCAGGTGTTCATACCGCGCTGATTTTACCTCAGTCTGCCTAGCTGTGATTAGTGGCCAGCTTGGAGGTGGCTGTCTTTTGGAGGCAATTCTTACTTCCTGTGTCAGGTCTCCAGGCCAAGAGACCTGGAGACCTTGGCTTCAATCCTCCAAGGAAACTGCCAGTCCTCGTCCCCATTTACCTCCTCTTTAGATGCCTTCCAGCTTCTCTCCCTCAAGACAACACAAGCCACAACTATCTCAGGTAAGGTGCTGTCACATGAACAGGGTCATTCTGTCAAGAGCACATGTGACAATCATCGCCAAACAGAGACGAGGCATCCATTTACGTAGGTTGGCGATCTATGCTTTCAGGGCCTGAAACGATAAAGCTGGTACCAAAGAGGTGTCACCTGAGGACAAAGAGACAGGGCTGGCTGAGCAGCCAGTCCTTGGGGCTTCGCTTCAAACAGTAGTAGTGAGAACCTTTCCTGTCCCGTGAAAAGGCCAGCACGCTCCCACGGCACACTCACAGGCTCAGCTCACACTCACTCAGGCTAGCTACAGGCACCTACCTATGTGCTTTGCGTGTCTGTCTAGTGATTCCACCTCTCCATTCTGTGAGTATCCTTCGCAAATGAATCTGTAACCAGGAAAGAATGGCTTGTCCCCGTTGTCATGGCAACCACAGTGTCATAGGGGGGAAGAAAAAAAAAAAACGTTCTTTCCTACTAGCCAGTTCTCTGTGGAAATCAGGAAGTACTAATCCACCCAGGAGGCTGACTGTTCACTTCCATCTCTGTCACCTAGTTCCCCCACCACCCCCTGCAGCTGCACGCATGAAAGAAAGCATGCACACATACTACAGAAGGTGATGCTGCCATTCCAGGGTGCAGGGGGCCTTGGTGCAGGGGCTTTGACCACAGAGGGTCTGGGACAAGGCAAGACAAGAGATGGCAGGTTCTGTTCTGCCTTCTAATATAATAAGATCAGGAAGAGGCCAGGTCTGAGGACACCTTTGCACCTGCCAGAATCTGGAAGGCAGGCACGTTGTTTCTCCAGATGTAAATAAGTGTTCTAGGTCACTTGGCAGAAAATATGGAGGACTGTGGACCTGCAGGAATTCAGGTGGCATCATCATCAAAAAAAAAAAAAAAAAAAAAACCCATCTTGAATCTCAGGCAGCAAGGAGATAGAGCAAGCTTCAAATGACAGGAGGCTTTGGAAACCTCAAAGCCCACCCACAGTGACATATTTCCTCCAGCAGTGCCACACCTTCCAAACAAACCCAAACAGTACTAGGAAACAAGTATTCAAAAGCCCCAGGCTGTGGTGGATATCTCATTCCAATCAACACACACACACACACACACACACACACACACACACACACACACACACACACACACACACACACACACACACACACACACACACACACACACACACACACACACACACACACACACAGAGAGAGAGAGAGAGAGAGAGAGAGAGAGAGAGAGAGAGAGAGAGAGAGAGAGAACCATTTTCCTCTAAGCTGCCTCAAGGCATGCCTACTAGTCCATGCACCCATCCCTGCATCTAGTGGGATGTTTTCTCACCACATTAGATGACACCAATTTGGAAAGTTCACCTCTTAGGGTTTTTCCTACTCTGACCATGACACATACATGGATCATTACAGAATGTGCCTTTTGTCTGACCAGTTTCACTTAAAATGCTCCCACGTTCATGGATTGGCAGTGCATTCCTTCTTAGGGCTGGGTAGTATTCTGTTGTGCAGATATACCATGCTTGGTGTATCTCTTTATCATGAGGGGGTAATTTGGGACTTCCCCACTGAGACTAGGGCTGCCATGAGCCTTTGTGTACCTATATTTGCTCAAATGCTTCTATTCAGGGGATTGGTCCATACCTGGGGGTGGAGTGATTGTGTGATGGGCTGATGTAACAGTTTCCATTTTGATGAATGCAAGGGTGCTCCCCACAGTAGATACAGCATTGAAAATCCCCACAGCAACAAGGCCTTGGGATTCTTCCTGTGCTTAACAGTGGTTCTTAATTTCCTTCCTAAATGGTCAAGTGGGCCGGGGGTGGGGGGAGGAGAGAGGTGGATTTAACTGCTGTCGTTGTATGCTTCTTGCATAAGGTCAGATATCATGGTACTTGTGTTCTGAGCCCCCACGCTCTATGCATGCCCAGATGATATGGTGGCAAAGCATGGCCATCTTAGATCCACAGTCCTTGGGGGAGGACAGTAGGACCATGAAGTGTCCGAACCCAAGCTGAACAATACAGTGACTGCCAAGAGTCTCACTTATTCTTTAGATGGGACTAAGCTCCTGAAGGCAATCAGGAAGGGGGCCCTGGATACGGCAGGCCTAAAAAGGCTGGGCACGAGACTGTACAGTGGGCGGGGGACTAGGGGCTTCCTTTTTCTGCCCCTTGTGTACTTTTGCACTCATCATTGGACGCCCGGGTCCTCCAGAGAAGCAGCCATGAGTGATACTTAGACAAGAGGGGCTTACTGGGTTCCGATGCACATGTGCAACCACAGACATGAGTCAAGCACGAACAACTACATGCCCCAAGTTACACTCGTATGATTGCTGGATGGGTATCCCTTAGGAGCACCTTCAGCTGGTCTCATGCATGCTTGCTTGCTGTGGGATGTTCTCTATGCTGTTAATGTGTTGTTCTGATTGGTTAATAAATAAAGTGCTGATTGGCCAGTAGCCAGGCAGGAAGTATAGGTGGGACAAAGAGAGAAGAGAACTCTGACTCTGGGAACAGGAAGGCTGAGTCAGAAGATGCTGCCAGCCGCCGCCATGAGTACCAACATGTAAGATACTGGTAAGCCATGAGCCATGTGGCAAGGTATAGATTAATAGATATGGGTTAATTTAAGATATAAGAACTAGATAGCAAGAAGCCTGAGCCACATGGCCATACAGTTTATAAGTAATGTAAGTCTGTGTGTTTACTTGGTTGGGTGTGAGCGGCCGTGGGACTGGCGGATGAGAGAGAGATTTGTCCTGACTGTGGGCCAGGCAGGACCAGGAAAACTCCAACTACACTTGCTGATTTTTCTAGAGAGGACAGCACCCTTAGTTTCCAGAAGTGAGGACTATCCCTGGAAAAGGAGGGTCTCAGGTAACTGT
Source organism: Peromyscus californicus insignis (assembly GCF_007827085.1). Classification (NCBI taxonomy): domain Eukaryota; kingdom Metazoa; phylum Chordata; class Mammalia; order Rodentia; family Cricetidae; genus Peromyscus; species Peromyscus californicus. The sequence continues at coordinate 133,558,464 of NW_026294391.1, read as the reverse complement.
CACGAAGCATGTCTGTGTAGGTAAGTGGCTAGGTGTTAGGGCCCATGAGGTGATGTCATGGGCCTCACTTCCACCCTGGAGTGGACAAGGCCTGGAAGGGCTGCCTGGGAAAGCTTTGTGAAGGTGCTAGGGACCCCAAGGAGTGGGCAGGACAGCGTGTGTGCCCCTGCAGAGACTAAGGACCTTCCACATGGCCCTTTCAGTACCCTTTGGGTACTCCCGCCATTCTGCACAGGTCCATACTTCCACATGTGGGAGCATTGCAAACAGGGAACAGAGGTGTTCCGGGCACTTTCAGCCCTTCCTAGGTGAGTTCCCAGTTTATGCGTGCACAACCGAAAGCTCCAAGTCAAGTATGAGTTATTACGGGGTGGGCCTCAAGATGGAATAGCATTGGCCAGGCTCCCATACACGGACATGGTTTCCACAGAGGTAGAACACTTTCCGGAAGTGAGGCATACCTGAGACCCCCCCACCCCCCCACCTCCACACCCCCGAGGACAAAGAGGGTCTCGGGGATTGTGGTGAGCTGTGTCCCTATAGGTGAGTGACTAGGTATTGGGACCCAGGATGGTCCCTGAGGTGACGTCCGGAGCCCGAATTCCACAGTGGAGTGGAGGAGGCCTGGAAGGGCTGTGTGGGAAAGCTTTGATAGGAAGCAGGGACTGAAAGGAGTGGTCAGGACAGCATGTGTGCTTGCAGAAGGACTAGGGACCTGCCACACGGCCCTTTCTGAAGTCTTTGGGCACATGAGACATTCATCCGGGTCCACATGTCCACTGTTGGGCCTAATTAAAACAGGAGTATGGGTGTTTCAGGTTCTCTCAGGCCTTAAAGCGCAATTTCCCGTCCACCCGCGCACGATTGTGGGGGGGCCTAACCAAGGAAACGGACTGGGCAGGCGCATGCGCACACACATGCGCCCATGCTTTTCCACGGAGGCCGACTATTTTCTGCAAGTGAGGACTAAGCAGCTCTGACCACCCTGGAGGGGAAGCAGGGTTTCGGGTCGCAGTGCTGAGGCCTGCTCCTCTAGGTGAGTGACCAGGTATTAGGACCCAGGATATTCCCTGAGGTGATGTCTGGCTCCCAAATTCCACACCGAGTGGCCTAGGCCACAGGAGGAAAGTCTGGGAACGCTTTGTGAGAGTTGCAGGGACTGAGGGGAGTGGACTAGGCAGCACATGTGCTTAGGGGAAGACTAGGGACCTTCCACATGGCCCTTTCTGAGGTCTTTGGGTACTTCTGATGTTCTCTCGGTCCACATGCCCATAGGTGGGACTATTGGAAAGAAGGGTGTGGGTGTTCAGGGCCTCGCAAGCCTTAGTACAGTGGTTCCTAGGATACGCATGCGCAACCCCAAGACCCAAGGCACGCATGCGTGAGTGCTAGTTGGGCCTCAGGAGGGGGGACGGCCTGTTTCACACATGCGCAAACGTTTTCCACTGAGGTGGAATGCTTCCGGAAGTGAGGTCTCACTAGCTGTGACCGCCCTCGAGGACGTTTTTCCACTGAGGTGGAATGCTTCCGGAAGTGAGGTCTCACTAGCTGTGACTGCCCTTCGAGGGTAAGAGTGGTTTGGGGAGATTGCAGTGAGGCATATTCTCCTAGCTGAGTGACTAGGTATTGGAACCTACCATAGTCACCCATGAGGCGACTTCAGGAGCCTAAATTCCCCATCGAATTGGAAGAGGCCCGGGAGGACAGTCTGGGAAAGGTTTGTCAGGGCCACAGGGACTGTGAGAGGAGTGGGCAGGACAGCATGTGTCCTGGCGGAGTGTCTAGGGACCGTCTCTGAGTACTCCAGACATTCTCCCGGGCCCATATTTCTACAGGTGGGACCATTTAAAAGAGGGTTCTGGGTGTTCCGGGCCTTTCTAGGCCTTAGTTGGGCAGTTTCTGGTTCATACAGTTTCAGGTTCTCGAAACTTTCAGTACATGCAGGCGCAATCTCAATCCCCACACGCCCACACCCCCACACCCCCACACCCCCACACCTCCACACCCCCACACTCACCCTGGCCCACACATATGCGATTGCCATGCTTGCTTTTCCAGATGCAGAGATGCTTACTTTCTGGGAAGCCTAGCTAAGTGTGACCCACCTTCGTGGGTAAGGAGGGTCTCTGGGGATCATCGTGAATCCTGTCCACCTAGGTCTGTGAGGAGGTATTGGGACCCAGGATAGCCCATGACATCCAGAGCCTCACTTCCAAATGTAACTGGAGGAGGCTGGATTGAGCAGTCTGAGAAAGCTTTGTTGGGGCCCCAGGGCCCTAGGGAGTTTTGCCTGCTGGGGGAGGGAGTAGGGACCTTCCAGGAGGCACTTTTTGTACTCCTTGGGTATTTTCCAGATTGGTCCAGGGGAGAGAGCTAGACAGGCAGGCATGCTGGAAAGAAGGGGTGCTCTGGGCCTTTCCCACCCTTGATAGTGCAGGTCCCATTTCAGGCACGTGCAACTGCAAGCCCTGAGCCCCTAGGCATGATTTCTGGGTGGACCTCACCATGGAACAGGGTTGGCTAGGCCCGTGCCTACATGCTTTTCCTGCTCTTCCAGAAGCAGGGATTCTTAAGTTCAGGAAGTGAGGACTAACTGGGTGTGACCACCCTCGAGTAGAAGGAGGGTCTCAGGGGACGGTGGTGGAGCAGGTTCACTTCGGTGAGTGACTAGTTATTGTGACCCAGGGTAACCCTTGAGATGATGTCTGGAGCCTCACTTCTGCATCAGACTGCAAGCACGGGGAGGAGGGCGGGGGCGATTCTGAGAAAGATTTGTCAGGATCGCAGGGCCCTGGAGGAGTGGGCAGGACAGCATGTGTTCTGCTGAGGGAAGTCCAGTCCCTTCCAGCCCCTGTTACTGCATGCAGTTCCCAGCTCAGTCAAGTACAACTGCGAGCCCAGGTTACCACACATGCTCGATTACTGGATGGGTCTCATCCTTTAGCACCTTGGAGCAGGCTCACACAGGCCTGCATGCTCTCCCCCTCATCAGAAATCATTCCATTCAGGGAAATGGACCCTGCTGAGGTGGGACAAGCCTCTGAGGGGAAGAAGCATGGCCACCTAATCTGAGCGGATCCCTGTTCTGAGGTTCTGCTGGTTACAAAATCAGAGTCAGCCTAGGCCCACACAGTGCTTGGTGGTGGCACAGAATCACAGGGTGTCGGGGGCCTGGTTGAGGTGATTTCTGCAAACCTCCCTTCTGCAAGGGACTAGACAGAATCCCGGGTACTGCAGGTACTAGAAGGTATGTGGGAAACAGAGTGAGGGATGGGCGAGAACATGGAGGGTCCCCATTGCCCCTTGTGTACTCTTTGGTCAACGCTGGACAATGCGTCACCATTTTCGATGTCCGCTGGGCCCTTTCATGGGTGGCAACTGCTGGGCCCGAGCCAGGCATATGTGACTGTTGGACCCATCTGTTGCAAGAGCACCTCCTAGCCCCACCTCTTGAGTTTGCATGATACTCCCAGGCCATCCATTCATCTGTGCCAGGGCAGCCTCAACCAAGGATGGATACTTGGCCCACCACAGGCAAGTGTGCCTGCTGGGCCAGCCTCAAGTATGTAAACTTGCTGAGGGGCCTCACACAGGGACAGGAAGATGCATATTCACCTGCTGGGTGCTCAGCCTTAGCCTGTATCGCCTACCACGCATGTCAGGCACCCCCCTCCCCACCCCACACACCCCACCCCACCCCCGTGCATGTATGCGCTTGCGTGCGCATACACAAACACACACACACACACACACACACACACACACACACACACCCCTCATATATGTATACCAGCTGGGCCCACTTGCTGGGCCTTTCTCACGTATAGGTGCTGTTCCAGCCAATCAGTAAGCATGCTTGCTTGTGGGGGCAGACAGTAGCTAGGTGTTACTTTCCTCAAAAGAGAAAGAGGTTTCTGAGGGGTGGGTCTCGGAATAGGATTGTCTTGGTGGGTGACAAGAAATCAGCAGAAAGGGCTGAGATTGAGGGCTACAGGCTTGTGGAGAGCTCTGCATTCAACCAGAAAAATGGAACAGAAAGTGATTGGATGTGGTGGGATATCGGTGTCATCCTCCTGCCTCCTCTTTGCTCCAGCACAGCAAGTGCCAGGACACATGGCCACAGCCTGTGGAGTCCCGGTACCTGTTTCCATTGCCGTCATGAAATTGCTTCTTGGTGTCTTTACTGTCTGTGCACACCAGCATTTCAGGAGTCCTGCCCAGCCCAGCAAGGCCCCAGCCATGTCAAGCAAGGAACAGAAAGACATGGAGAGACGTGCCAAGCGCCCAAGGGTTGATCAGAATCTCCCATCAGATGACTTCCAGAACCCAGATGCAATCACCCCCGGTAACAACTGATAAGGGGCATATAGGGCTGGGCCTAACGGAGGGGACATTATACTACTCCTTGGCAGGTGGAGCACAGGAGTGGCCTGGTACTAACCAGGTCATTGCATGGGATTGCGTGGGTGGGGTGGAGATGGGAGATTCGGGTGCTGAGAGCTGATTCTCAAAGCATATTCTGGGTTTCTGTCCCCACCTGACGTTCTCACCCCGTGGCAGAGGTACAAGGCTCACAGAGGAGAGCCATTGTCCTGACCAATGTGCCTCTGACAAAGCCCATGGGTCACAGTGAATTTCCTTGAAAAGCTTGTACAAATACATGTACCTGCTGTCCCCAGACTCCGGCCGAGCTGAATTTCACCTGTGTGTGTGTGTGTGTGTGTGTGTGTGTGTGTGTGTGTGTGTGTGTGTGTGTGTGTGTGTTGGGGTGGGGGGCATGAGTTCCTGGAAGACTACTTTAAAACTGTTGTTGGCCATGGGCTCAACCAACCCTAGAGTGAAGCTGTTTCCCATGTAGGATGATGAGAACAGCACACTTCATTCGCAAAGGTTTTTTTTTTTTTTCCTTTCTTCTCAATGCAGCAAACAATCCAGCAGTTGATACCAGTGAGATGGGCAGCTGTTCCTCAGGACCAGACGTGCAAGAGGCCAGGTGATGTCTTAAAGGAACTTTGGCCTGTCCCAGGAGGTAGTTTCAGTGTGGTTTTATGCAGGCATACAAAGAAATTTCTGCCCTTTGCTGGAAAATGGATCCAAACGGAGAGTTTGGTGTTAAGTGAAATAAGCCAGCACCAAAGAGACCACAGTCACCTGTTTTCTCTCATTTGATGATCCTAAATTATAAATAGGTCCATAAAATAATATAATCCGAATTCAGAAGAGAGGCTGGGAAGAGGCAGGCAATGCCCAATAGAGGGGAAGGTTTGAGGAGTAGAGGCCGACTCTGGAGGTTGAATATGGTCACATGGCATGAAAGTTGAAGAGACACTGGCTGGGTGATAGAGGAGGACTAGCAGGAGGGTACTGAGGAAGGATGAGAGGGAATATGGCTGGAGTGCACGACAGATGGGTGAGTACACCTTTATGAGGCGCCTTGCAGCTGTACCGTGGATGGGTTCCAGTAAACCTTTAGTATAAAATCCCCTACACTGCCACAACATAACACGGGAGTCACCGCTTGAGGAGAGGGGACACTTCCGTGGAGCTGCCTGCAGTTGGGCAGGGAGCGAACGCCAGGGATGCAGTTTTCATGTGTCATCCAACACCCAGCCAGAGGTTGGGGTCCTGGGGATACAGCTGACTTTGAGTCACCCATGCTCCAGTAAGTAACCCTTACCCATGTGCCCGTATGTATTCTGCAGTGAACTCATTGGTTCACTGTGAAAACGCGAATAAAGGAATAAAAGTAATGGCCCCAAACAGGAAAATCCAACTTTGCCTCACATAAGCGCTAGTCTCTCCAAAACCAAGCGCCTCACCTTTCCTTCGAAGCAAACTTGGGATGTTTGTCCTCAATTAAGGATTCTTGTGTGCATTTTCCATAGGGAGCCTGTTCAGAAGAGGATACCGGATGTCAAAGGTGTGTTTGAGCAGATGTTGCTAGTCCCAGAGCCCTCTTTCTGACCCTACAACTTAATATGTGGTGAGAACGTGGTCACCCGCCAACAGGACTCTGTTACACTTCTGTCGCCCAGAGGATTTTTGGGGGTGGGGTGGGGTGGGGTGGGGGAGACAGTAAATTGCCATTTATCCTTCAGGGGGCACCTTTAGTTTAACTTTTAGCTGGCCTCTCTGAGCAGGGGGGTGTTGTAGCTGTCACTGAGGCCGTGGGGAGAGTTTCCTGCTTCCTGCATTGCTGAAGAGTGTTACTAGGGATGATGGGCAAGCAGATAAGTCTCTGCTTTTTATCTTTACTGCACGAGTGGCATGTCGCATTTCAACAGCTGTTTTTCACCTTCTGAATTAAGTCATTTTTTTTCTGGCTTTCCGAAGTTGCTCTCCTCCAGGAAGCCCTGCCAAAGGAGGGCATGGAAAACAGCCTTTAGGCCGTACACGTTTATGAGCCTGCCAGGGAATGCTGAAGGCAGCCACACTGTGGACAGGGAAGAAAAGTGTGATAGCATGCAAACATCATGCATGCCACACTAGCTTGTTTTCTGTCATCCACGGTAACCAAGTCAGTGTACCACACGCCCCTCAGGCCGAGACAGCTTTTATTCACTGGTGTAGGTGGCCCTAAAACAGCATTACTGGAGAGACACCGTCAGTTCTTAGCCAGTGTATAGAGTCAATTCATACAAGCAAGGATGTCTGACAGCATCGCTCTTTCTGGTACAGATGAACTGCTTGGGTTTTTGAGGTGTCCAGAAAATGGTTTGTCAGTGGCGGTCACTCGTCAAAGCTCGATGCCCCCACACCTGTATTCCTAGCACTTAGGAAGTGGAGGCAGGAGAATCAGGAACTGGAAGTCGTCCTCACTTACCTCTCAAGTTTGAGACCAGCCTGGGCTACACAAGACCCGGTCTAAAATTAAAAAATAAAAATACAACGAAGAGCAAAATGGACACCAGATCTGTAGATACTCCTATTACCGTGTAGGTGATGTGTCAGGGATGAAAGTGCGCCTCTTCCTCTGGGTATTTGATTTAAAGTGATACCATTTCCTTTCTCGACTAGGTGACGTTACTCGGTACCTTCTGGCAAAGAGGAAGCAGTTTGAAAAGGATATAAATGCCTCTTTGAGCAGCCTGAATGAAAGCCTCCAGAGTGTTTTCAAAACCCAACAGAAGTCAAGGTAAAGTTGTGACCCTCTGTCAACGAGACCTGTACAGCTTTTACTCTTCCTTCCAAAGTCACTCCTGCCTGCCATTGTGGTCCTGCACAGAGTGGAATCGCTAATGGGACCTACATAGCACTGCATTTTCTCTATGAGCTAGTCCTATTCATAGCTGGCGGGGACCCCCCCCCTCCCCCACTTTTACGCAGCTGAGATGTATTAGCTTCAAGACTGGCAAGAGACCGGTTTCCCCCCTGTCAGATAACAATACAGATAACTTCCTGTAAGGAAGGCCAGTCTTCTATGGTCTACGTTGTGCCCATGTCGGGGGCGGAGGTTCTGTGCCCTCTTCGTGTATCTAAGTCCCAGAGGATGAAGGGTATGTTGCCTTCACAACACAGACTTGGGCTCTCAGAATCTCTAGGTTACTCCATAAGGGAAAGGGAAGATGAGTCTAATTTTAAGCCAGAAATGCAATCTTGGGAAATGTATGCATCACAGCATCCTAGGTGTTCGAGAGGGAAGACAGGTGAAATGGCGGCGCGTCACTGGCAGCAAATTAGGACAACATTCTTCTGGGACGAGAGTCACATTGCTGCCTCTCAAGAGCCAATTTCATTCATGTCCCCTTTCTCTTTTGCTCCTAGCTCTTGTTTCAAAATGATGAGTGTGTGCGCCATTGCCTTACCCACACGCAGTGTGACAATGCTCAGTAATTGTTACTGTGTTTTACAGGCAGGAGCTTCACTCCATGCACTCCCAGATGTTTGAGTCTCTCTATCACAAGTGGCTGGACGAGGTGGGGAGAGCAAGGGAGCAAGAAGAACACCTTACTGTGAGTGTCTCTCTCTTAGCTTGGACTAGATCCACTGTGTCTGTTTCCAAAGTGTCAGGGCTTCAGTGCATCAAGTCGAGAGGGAAAGGGACAGGACAGGACATGAGCCTACGGAGACAAGGAGGGGGGTGGATGTGGCCTGGAGAGACTGGCCATCCTCTCTGGCTTGCTTCTTTTTCTGTGGAGGGGTGATGTGGTCATGGGTTAGGAGCCAGCATGGGGGGCTGGGGGAGGCTGAGCAGGCACTGCCTGGAGAGTGCAGGAGAAGGTATGGGCTTGTATGCTCAGAGGGAGGGGAGCCTTTGTGATCCACACAGTGCGGATGCCAAGTAGTGCGGGATGGGGTGGGGCTTGGGGGGGGGGGGGTCCCAGGTAGCCTTCTGACACAGTGATCAGGGAGGCAGAGTGAGAACAGTCAGTATGGACACCGAGTAGTGCGGTCTTTGAGGAATCTTTCATCCTGATGGAGGATAGAACTGTACTCCCAAAGGCGCTGACTTCCAAAGGTGGGGAAGCAGAACCTGGAATCTGAGGGAGATGGAGACAGATTCCAGTCTGGTGGTGAGGAGCATGTTCTCTGGACCCCATTGCTTGGGATGCAACCATAGTCCTGACACTTGCTCATTGTGAAAGCTCAGGAAAATAATTAACCTCCCTGCCTCAGTTTCCTAGGAGTAAAAGCCGACCTGTGAAGAATCCCTACCTTTCTAGACTTTGTGTATTGAGTGGTTTCATTTTGTGGCATGTTGCTATGGAACGTTTGACCGTGGGAGCTGATGCATGTTTGCTGTTCGTCTTCCCTGCCCTTCTTATTTGGTTGATAATGTAGTTGATGGAATGTCACAAGCTGGGGAATGACTGATTGATGAGGAAGGCTTTGGTCAAAAAAAAAAAAATTTTTTTTTTTTTTTTTGAAAAGAAGGGTTTCCTTGGAAGCTATTCTGTGTCCTCGTTGTATTAAAATAAATACTTTATGAAAACAAAGGAATGCTTTGTACTTAATTTTGGTGAGGTGAGAATCCACAGATTAGGTGGGTCTTGTGTTAATTTCAAAATGAATAATTATTTCATAGAATTTTTGCACAGGCTTGACAGACTATCTCACTCTGTGACTGGTCAGACCGTGTTATGTTGCTTTTGGCAGTGAAGGGCATGTCTTCAAACTTGTTCATGAATGTCAGAACACAAAACATCACGGGAAGCAGTTCCTGTAAGCAGCAGGGTTGGATGTTGAGCTTTACTGACATTTTGTCATTGATTTCCTCTATTTCAGCTTATAGCTCAGCAGCAGATGAAGATTTTACAGAAAGCTATAGAGGATCATGAAACCAGGATTGAAAACGCTAAAGATTTATGTGACACATTTTTGAAGGTCTGGTGGATTGCACTTGTTAACAGAACACACCCATTTATGTCACACCAGGTGTCTGTAAAAGCAGAAGACAGGTTGGCCCTTTCTCAGTTTGTGGGAGAAGTAATTAGTTTTGAAAACCGGGATCACATTCTCTTTGGATTATTTTCCCCACACATAGGAGAAATGCTAAGGTTTGTTTAACCTGGGAAACTGATGACAGTGTTGGGGACAGTGTTCTAGCACGGGAGCTGGTGACTGGAAATTTGCTTAGAAAGGAGCATACTGCATCGCGGTGATGAGCTATTAGTGACCTCTCGTGACATTTCGATGGAAATTGGCAAGTCTGGGGATCCTTCTGGTTTTCTTTGACTCGTTTGGATTGGACAGGTCGGTAAAACAAGCAATGGGCAAGGGTAGATTTTATTTTCTTTCATGTTGAGTGTTTTGTAGTCTTCCGACATCAGCATTGTTCTTGAGTATTGGTGGCCGTGTATTTCAAGAGCTCCCCAAGAGATGTGGGGAATGACAAAGCTGGCAGAGGATTAACCCTCTTTGAACTGAGAGCTGCGAGCTGGCAATCGTACCCTTGCCGAAGCTCTAGTTCCTAAGTGACCTCTATATATCCAGGAGTTGAAGCAGCCCTTCAATGGGAATTCTTTTGGATGCTCTCATTTAAATACACTATGAAATAATCTCTCCTCATATCTGATTCAGATGCCTTAACTAACGTGCTCAGTGTGCCACAGTAAATTAAATGTTTTCAAGATGCTATCGAGAAGCTAGGCCTGTCTTTGCTGAGCAAGCATGAGTACCCCATTTAGTACCCTAGTGAATATCCCCAGCAGCCATGTGTCCTCCAGGCATGGCAACAGGTGCCTGTAACCCCAGAGTGGTGAGGGTAGAGAGAGACACAAGGACCCCTGGGGCTTGTGGGACCACCAGTACAGCCAAATTGGAAACCCCGTGTTTAGTGAGAGACCCTGCTTCAAAAAGTCATGTGGTGAGCGGTTCAGGAAGGCGCCGGCACATGGGAGCACACACATGTGTATGCGTGCAAACATGTACATGTGAAGGAAATCACTTTGAGTGTTTTTTATGACCTCTGGTCTCCACACTCAAGCACACATACAGGGACACCCTCCGGCACACACCCATGCACACAGAAAAGTAAAAATGAATTTTCAAGACCTTGGGGGCCATCTACATACATCCAGTCCTTTAGGAAGAGCTTAAGGAAAGGGAACATGCAGCTCTAATGCAGCTGAATACTGCTTGGGAACTGGTTGGAAGAACTGACCAGAAAGGCTTGATTCTAACTGTGAGTGCTCAATGTGAGCAGCACCACAGAGGGAGCCTTGTGACTGGGCCTCTCTGGCTTCCCAGGTGGTCCCTGCCCTTCTGCCCTGTGCTCTTCTGACTCCCTCACTCTCTTGATCTCCCTCTGCCTCTCCACTCAGGCTTCCCTCCTTTCCTAGTCCTTGGCTCTGGCTCTGAGGGACTATTGTCCTGAAACATGGCCTTCCAGATTTCCCAGAGGCCTTCCTTCTTAATTCTCTCTGCTTCCTGTGTCCTCTGCACAACACGCCCCCTCTCCCTCCCCCTCCGTCCCCCCCCCCCCCCCCCACAGCCTCTTGACAGCTTCACTGGCTGCCTGCTTCCCTCTGTCCATCTTGTCTTCCCTCCTCCCAGTGCACCAGCTTCCCCTGAAGTGGCTCCTATTCCGTGTCCATGCTTTGCTTCTGCTCTTTGCCCAGAAAGCTCCCTGTGCCTTGTCTTCTCTAAGGAAATCTTACGTTTTTACTGCTTGAAGTCACCATTTGTGTCCTTTTCAGCCGCGAGCCCAGCAAGCTCCCCTTCCATACCTGTTTTCAGCTAGTGTGCATGTCATCTGTTCCCAAGGTGCTCTGGGCCCTGGGAATAGGGCAGAGACTGAACAGGCATTTTGCAATTTCTGGACAGAGGGTGACACAGTTCTTTCTCCTCTGTGTCCACCACTGCAGTGTGCTTTGAGAGATCAGAGGGGTTTGAGTCCCCGCTTGAGCGTTTCTTAGATTGAAGGGTCATGGGATCGTACACTGTGTCTTCCTCTGAAAAATCACATTCCATGGACATAGTGAATGGCTCCCTCCTCTGGGAAACCTTGGGGGTCTCCAACGTGGGCCTGTGCCTCGTTTTCCATGTCTGCTCCGTGGGACCTTTTAACTGATCCTCCACCCATTTTCGGAGATAAGTGTCTTAGCTGTTGTTGTCCCACAATGGCACCACCTTAAAATGTGGCACTGGAGCTTTCTTTGGAGTGGCTATTTAGATGTGTGTGAAGTAGCCACTGTTCGTTCTTTGAATTCATAGCAAGCGTCCTTTGGATATGCAGAGTCGGTTCTTTTGAAATTAAATGAGGTGAGGTGTCAAGCCAAGCCAGGGCTTTGTGCTCAAGCAGAGTTTTGTTTGTTTGCTTGTTTGTTTTTTTTCAGAAAGCCAAGGACTTGAGTGAACATCTCAAAGCTTTTATTGGTGGTGAAGAAAGTGAAGTGAAGAAAGAAATCTCCAAGGCGCAGGACAGAGTTATCATGGAAACTGTAAGTCGTGTGTCTGTAATGCCGTGAGCCTCGAGATGGCTTCCTACGGGCAGAGATGCAATAACAATTCCCTAATTCTCCATTTTCAAACAGCAAGAGCAAGATGTGTCTGTTGTTGAAACATACCTTCAATCCCTGGTCCTTGACCACTCTGAAGAAACCATCTGACGCTCACGTAGAGGACGCACAGGGAGCATTAGCCATGCTAAGAGGACGTTAGTAGCAGTCAGTGCAGCTCCTTTCTCTTTACTTCGCTTGTTAGAAATATGACTGAGACTCTGTTAACCATTAAGTGAACCCCCAACAGTTCTGTGAGTAGCAACAGTTAAGTGTGGATCCTCCAGCCCCTGACAGCAAGGGAGATACATTCTCCCCAGCAGTGGCAGTTACATTTTGCAAGAAAATGTCATTTGATTTTACGATTGGCTTCTTTGGTTCTCTGTCACTTGCCCAAAGTGAATGTTACCTTTCTTATTTCAGGAAGAAATAAATAACGGTGGGATCCATTTTTCTGTGCATGCTTTCATTTATTCAGGAGGTCACAGAGCCAATTCCATTGCAAATGGGCCTTTACAGGAAAACCAACCCGACATGTTCACTCAGACTTAACTGAGCACAACTCATGTTTTCCTGCCCAGATGTGCTAAACTGTTGACAGCATTCCCGCAGCAGCAGAGCCAGATCTTAACGTGTTGGGTGTGAGCTTGCAGTGGGGCTGTGGCATTTCCCAAAGACTCGTTTCTAGGCTGTATTCAACCCTGGTTAGAAGACACCTGCCCTCATCTTTGGTCACAAACATTTTATCATCGATGAATATCTGCATAAGCATTTACAGTTTCAGAATTTTAGATGGGTGTTTCCAGGAGCAATTTTTATAGTGCTTCTATTATTCATATTAATTACTCAGCTTGGATGTGGAATTGTACACGTAGGCATCTAACTCTAAAAATTAAAGTTACTATTTTTTTCCTGTGCTGTTTTATAAAGTCTTGAAAACCTTTTTTTGAATCCATTTGAAGTTGTCTAACTGTAATATGTCCTTTATTCATATTCTTTGTGTAGCTTACTATTAAAAAGAAAACCCATCTCCCAAGACTGATCGCCATATTTCCCCAAATTCCTATTTCATCTGTCTCTATTAACCATTCTTCTCTTTTTTTTTGTAAATTTTTAAAATTGATTTATATATTTGAAATTATCCTTAGTTTTACATTTGAATGTTCTTCACGATTTCATTACCACCTATGTATTTATCTGCATACTGTATATATACCAAGCCACCAGGCTTCAACCCTTTACTTCCTTCCAAATATTCCATCTTCCAAAATCACCTGTTTCCAATAGTCTTCTCTTCTATTTTCAGGTCCTTTAAATTATTACTTTTTTCTCCACGTATGAAAGATAATATATTGTACTTGTGTTTCTACGTCTGGCTTTTGTTCCCTCTCAGTATCCTACAGTTGCATCCATTTGCTTACAAATGGCAGAATTTCATTCTCTTTATAAGCTGGGGGAGTCTTCAAATATGTATGCGTTTATGTAATTTTTTTGCCTTCATGAGTTGTCCACTTACGTTGTCTCTTTGTGCTTTTCTATGTCTCCTCTACTTGAATGGTCCTAGGAAGTTGTTAGTTTCCATTGTGGCAGGGGAGGGCAAGACAGAGTATGGTGAGTTTGCAGGGAACTGGGCAGATAGAAGGGATGGTGTCAGTGCTTAGACTGATGGGTACAGGCCTGAGCTGCTCCAAGTTATGGCCTCAGCTGAATTTGGGAGGGGTGGCCAAACATTGCAAATGAATTGGCAACTGCAGCTGTTTGAAGCAAGAAGTGGAAGGTAGCTGTGGCATTCTTGCCCAGAGCATACAGAGAGGTTTCCAACTCCAGTCACAGGTCACAGGAACGATGTTTCAGATTCTGTCCGGCCATCAGCCCTATATGCAGATGATAGCCTGTGGGATGAAACCAGTTGCCAAACAAATATGCTGAGGGCAGGGGGCTTGGATAGCCAAAAATTGAAGGCAGGGCAAGCAAAGTGTCAGACCATTCTGCAAATAACAGTCTGTAGGGTAGAGATTAGCTTTAGGGATATGGCCTCATGTACAAAACCTCAGTCCCAGGGCAGGCAAAGCCATAGATGTTGGAGCATTCCAGGCACTGGCACGCAGGTTATATCTTACTCACATCCAGTGCCAGGCAAACCTCCTGGCAGATCTTGCTGATTAATAAAGGTTAATAATGAGTCATAATCCTCCATGACCCTAGGCCCCACATGCCACTCGCTGTTCTACATCTGTGTCCTCAGCCAAAAGGCGTGCCTTTGCACATGGGTCGTCTCTGCTCTGTGGTCTCCCATGAGAAGGCCATCTTTCTGATGCAGCTGGCCAGGCTGGCCCAGGCTGGTTCAGGGCCAAGAGGTGCATGGGGGGTACCCCCATCCAGGTCCCCCTTGTCTCCCTCCAAAGCGGCTGTTCCTCCACCATCCCTGCCCGCCTGCCTTCCACACCTGCACCCCAAACACCACTGTGTTGCCGCACTAGGCCACCCTGACCTTCTTCCCCTACCTTCCACTCGCTCCCACCTCATGCCCAAAGGAAAAACTAGGGAAACCAGCCTGTAGGTCACCTGCACCCCAGCACCACTCCCACCCGCTGTGTTCCTCCAACTAGGCCCACCTCACCCTCTGCCCCCACCCCCACCCCCACCCCGTGCCAAAGGAAAAGCCAGGGAAGCAAACCTATGGGGTTCTCGAACTAAAGCTTTAATAAGAGCACAACAGGGAGAAGGAAGGGACGAGGCTGACCAGCCTCGCAGGGCTGTCTGTGGCAAAGTTTGGGCGGGATGAACTGATGCTCGGTGGGTAGATTGGGGCGGATGGGCAGGTCAGCAACCCAGAGCCAGCCAGCAGCAGCACCAGCAGCAGCAGGTAGTAGCTAGCGTTGACGTCGACGCCCACGACGGGGGCGACCAGCCGGGGCCACCTGGGAGATGGTGGCGAATTGGAACAGTTCGCTGAGCAGCGTGTTATTGTAGACAGTCACGTCCAGCAGCTCCGGGGTGATGAGCCTCTGTGCGCCTCGGCGTTGGGCCTCATTGCCTGCCAGCTCCAGCAGCCTGCGGGTCAGGAACTCCAGGATGGCAGTCAGCAAGATGGGCACCGTTTCGCTCAGCCGCCGGGCATGGCCGCCCTCCCGAAGACGGTGTTCCACCAGGCTCACAGAGAAGGTCAGCTCGGCTCTGGAGGTGCGGGAGCGGCGAGACGACGACGACCCTCGACGGCTGCCCTGTCTGGTCCTGGGCATGCTGGCCTCGGAGTGCGACCTCACAGGCTGGTTCTGCTCCACCTGGCGGCTCTCTGCTGGCCTGCTGGGCTCTGGGCCTCCAGGCTGATCCCAAGGGCCCCTCTGCGTCTGGCTGCGTATCCTAGCGACCCCTCACGGTCTAAATCCTCTCTTCTGTGCTCCCACTCCAGCTCCCACTGATGACGTGTGGTGTGTGATGGCTCCCAGCCCGCCCTCGCTAGGGGCGCTGTCGCCACCTGGACACCTTGGGCTGCTCAAGGAGCCTTCTAGGAAAGACAAAGACGTGAGGGGGAGCAACTCAGTGGTGCCATTGAGAACCAAGCCCTTCACAACCCTCGGCTTCTAAGGTACTTTCACCGTGTCTACCCATTAAGCGTGAGCTCTTTGTCCCTACCTTCCCCACCACCACCCACCACCCACCCCACGCCCCACCCAGGATCCCAGTCACCACTGTAAACCTGAGGGGTTTTCCCTTTTTCCTTCCGGAGACTTAAACTCAGAGCTCCAAGCATCCCGAGCAAATCCAGAGCTGCAGGCTTTCCTGGTCCCTGGGGCCCCTTAGCCGCTACTCTGCTTTCTGCCACGTCAGCTCATCTCCGAGTTGGACAGCTCTTGTAGGTGGAATCATTCGGCAAACCGTCCTCTTGAGTGTACCTGTGTCTGTCCGTTTCACTTAGCATCCTGGATTCATGATGTTTCACCCACAGTACACAGTTCCTTGTGTCTCACCTCGCCTATGTAGCGGCTTGAACCAGTGCTCCTCCATTCCTTTCCACACCCGAATAATAGTCCACTGTATGCTAACAAGTCTTTGGAGAATATTATTTTAAGCTGTGTTACTCTTGTTTGTGTAGCATGAATCTTAAAGAGTCTTGTTAATAAAACCAACCCAGGGCCAGGTATTGGGGTGAATGCTGGAAGATCAGAGAAGCAGAACAAGCCACAGCCACCTCACCTTGCCAGTTCCTCAGCTGATCCCGTTTCCTCAGACTGGAAGGCTCTGAGTCCTCATCCAAATGAATCTCAGCCGAACTGCTGCTCAAAAGCCTAAAGCTTAACCAGCCAAATGCTTCTAGTTTCTGGTCTCCACACCTTATATATCTTTCTGCTTTCTGCCATCACTTCCTGGGATTAAAGGCGCGAGTCACCATGCCTGGCTATTTCCAGTGTGGCCTTGAACTCACAGAGATCCATGCCTCCAGAAGGCTAGGATTAAAGGTGTGAGTGCCACCATTTTCTAGCCTCTGTATCTAGTGGCTGTCCTGTTCTCTGACCCCAGATAAGCTTATTAGGGTCACACAATATTTTGGAGAACACAATACCACCACATTCCCCCCCCCCCCTTTTTCTGTCTAAAATTTAAAAAAGCTTATAACTAATGCAAGAAAAAAACTATATCCAATAAGTATATACAATATATACAGTCAAGAATTACATTAACGATGTCTAGTCCATTAACATTTGAAAGATTCAGACGAATAACTCCATTAATATATAACAACGTCCAGTCCATTTGCATTTGATAAACTCAGACAAAAAATTCATTACTTATCCTATTTAAAACAAGTAGTTCCTTTTTAAAAGTAGATTTAATAATTGACCTTTTTATCTTATCATATCCATATTCTCTTTTTTCTTTTCATAATAGATTCAATAGTCTACCTTTTGTCATTTACATATCTTCCCCTTTTTCTTTTTAGAGTAGATTCAATGATCTACCCATTTATCCTATGATTTCTTTATCTTTTTTCTCAGAGTAGATTCAATAATCTACCTCATATCTATATTCTCTTTTTTCTTTTTCTTTTTCTTTTTTAAACGAAAACTCTGGATCTAATCTCCTTGTTCAGCTTTCTTCCTGGCCAATAACAATTAACAACTTGTAACCAACCGTCATAAACAATGACAATATCCCTAACTTACTAAACAACCAAAAAACACCCACCCCACTTCTTGGGAATGTGGGTGTTGTGTTCTTGAAATTACTTCCTGCTTTCTGGGGGTGAAGACATCTTTAGGGAATCCTAAAGAGAAAATTTTGGGGCTAATTGTCAAGTCCTGATAAAGTTAGTTGTATCATTTGTCCAATCTCTGCATAATGGGAAAGTGCAGGGCTTGTCTCAAGTCCTTGCTCGAGTTGTCTATGAATCTGGATCATCTCAGCTAGCCATCTTGAAAATGTTCTGAGCAGTTTGTAGTCCAAAGTCAATCTTTTGGTGGTGTTAATCAGCTTAATGCCTTTATCATAGTCCATGTGGAATCGTCATTGTGGGCTCCTGTCATCTTTTTGAAGAATTCAAAGTTGCTGTTAAGCGTGGTCATGGTTCCTGTAGATTTTTATTTTTTATTTTTATTTTTCGTGCCTCCTCTGTGGTTTGGAGCAATCACAGTCTGATAAATATCTGTCTCTCGGAACCATGAATGTTCTTCCCTAGAAGAGAAAATCTTCACAGCAATTTCTCCCCACCATTTGTCTCGCCAAACGTTTCCAAACTGACCTTTGCCGATGCTTTCTTGTAACACGATGGTCCTGGCAATTCTTCTCGGAACAAGCAGCAGTAAACCCTTCGTCCCAGGTAGCAGCATCACCGCAGTCACCAACATGATGAGAAGCAGCTTGTAGCTCAGAGCAGAAGCCACCACCTCGGTGGTCCTGCCTCCACTGTTTTTGGTTTGGGCCAGGCCACAGCTTCTCCTTAGCAAGCCTCCCAGGCTGGCCTCAAACTCGGGATCCTCCTGCCTCTGGCTCCTTCAATAAATCCAACCAGTGTGCCACCACAACCAGCCGAGGGTAGCTCGGGCCTGAGCTGGGGCCCACAAGGCCACAGGCAAGCGGCTTTTTTGTGAATTTGTACCACGAACGTTGGGCGCCAGATGTAGCAGGAATCTTACAAGGTCTTATTAATTAACTCAAACCTAAGGCCAGTTATTGTGGTGAATGCTGGAAGATCAGAGAAGCAGAACAAGCCACAGCTACCTCATGTTTGTGTTTCATTTGTTTAACTCTGTGAAGCTGTTACTGTGCCTGTCTAAAACACTTGATGGTCTAATAAAGAGCTGAACGGCCAATGGCGAGGCAGGAGAAAGGATAGGCAGGGCTGGCAGGCAGACAGAATAACTAGAATGAGAGATCTAGAAGAAAAGAGGAAGTCACCAGAGAAGGAGGAGGATCCAGGGGCCAGTCACCCAGCCACACAACCAGCTATGGAGTAAGAAACAAAGAAAAGTTGGGGTATTGTGCTTATTTATGCAGCTCATTTAAAATGCAGTGTATGAATAAGAAATGAGGTTGGTGGTTAATCTATAATGATCAAACTTGTAGTCACATTAGTTATGTTTTCAAGGTTAAATAGGTATATTTTAGAAGAAGTGGTCTTCAAACACTTCAAAGACCTATGGAATATGGCATTTAAAATGTTTTGTTAACTTAAGGTGTTTCATGACAATGAGACACATCTGCTCCTGGCAGCACCAATTTCCTTCAGAGATGATGGGCATCAAAGACACTCCTTATGGAGTTTGCTTTCACTCTGGCAAGGTTAGCCACTGGGCAAATAATCTGCTCTTGCCTTTGACTGCTGACAGTGTGCTGTGCAGACTGGACTGTAGCTGGAGTTTTCTCCAGTCCTGCCCAGCACCATGGGCCCTGCAACCACTTATAAAATAATCACTCAGAAACTTATATTAATTAAACTGCTGGGCCATTAGCTCAGGCCTACCACTGACTAGCTCTCACACTTAACTCAGCCCATCTCTGTTCATCTATATGTCGCCACGTGTTCCGTGCCTTTACATGATGCTCCCTGGACGGCAGGCTGGCGTCTCCCCCAGCTTCCACCTCCCAGCCTCTCTTGTCTGTTTGTCCCGCCTATCCTATACTTCCTGCCTGGCTACTGGCCAATCATTGTTTTGTTTATCAATCAATCATAGCAACATATATTCACAACATACAGGACATCCCACAGCACTGGACATGCAGGACACACGGTGACCGCTGAAGTTTGCCAAAATGAGGCAGAACAGTCCTCCAAAATTCCTGTTTCACAGAAGAGTCTGTCAGATATTCTGCAGGACACAGAGAAAAGCGACTGATGAACTTTGCCAAAACAAGGCAGGACAGTCCCTCAAATTTCCCGCTTCACTGAAAAGCCTTCCAGATACTCTAGGCCTGTAGGCTGAAGATGGATGCCCCAACATTGCAGAAGAACTGTGCGTGACTGTCCAGGCAGCTAAATGTTTCTGTTGTTAGGCAATATTATTAAAGGCTAAATAACTAGAGTTTTGCAAATTGACTGAATCTTGTAAATTCTTACTTGATAACTGTTTTTGTTGTGTATAGTTTTACAATGTTAAAGTTAAAGCCTTTCTTGTTTAGACAAAAGGGAGGAAATGTTACAGAATATTATTTTAAGGTGTGTTACTCTTGTTCATGATGCATTTGTTTAACTCTGTGAATCTGTGAAATATACAGGAATAGAAGAGGAGAAGTTCAGAGGCAAAAGAGAGTCAGGATAATTTTAAATTAAGAAAAGCTGGCTAGAAACATGTCAAGTTAGGGCTTGGCATTTATAATTAAGAAAAAGCCTCTGTGTGCGATTTATTTGTGAGCTGGGTGGTGGGCTCCTAAAAAGATTAAGAGAACAAACAACAACATAAGACTGTAGTAAGCTGGGCCAACAAGCACGAGCAAGGGAGATCTGGCCCCGTCCTTCATCTGGCAAAGGGTGGTGAAGAGGATGGAGAGAAGGCCCACCCTTGATACTTGTGGCAAGTGGGAGAGCTGGCCTTGAGATCACAAGAGCAAGAGATCTGGCCCTGTGTCTCACCAGCTGCAGTACCTCAGGAGAGTGATCCCTGCACCTTGCCTGGGCATCATAGTAGATCTGGCCCTGATGGTGTAGGTGTAGGTAAAGCTAGCAAAGAGGACATGGGAGTAGGAGAATTGGCTCTGCCCCTTGTTTTTTACTATACAAGGTGAGCTAGCTGAGGGTGGTTCTGTAGAGCACACTCTGGTAGTGAGGATGAGGGAGAGCTGGTAGGGTCACCAGCCCAGCAACACAAACTCTCCACAGCCACTTGAAGAAACAAGTTCTGGGCCTCCCTCCTTGAGTGTAGCAGGGTCCTTTGCTGTTGTTCCCTTTGGGGGAGGGGGCCAAGCAGGCACAGAGTCAAACCACACAGACTCTGGGAGAATTTGGAAATAACAAGCTCAGTTTATTCAGGAAGAGGCAAGCCTTATATACCCTCCACTCCACCCTGGGGGGGAGATCTGATGAATATGCATCTGCTGGTGTGACATCGCTGCCTCTCATTGGTCCAGGTCATCTCCAGATCATGTTTCAGCTGCTGTTGCTAAGACCATCAGGCGGACCCAAGCTGGCTCTCAGAAAGTATTTTTTTTTACTTGGCTGGGCCTCAAGCCTGCTAGGGATGAGTCATCCCACACTGGAGTTCCTCAGAAGGCCCTGTCTGCCCAGTACTGGGATCTCTCTGTTATTTTCTCCCTTCCCAAGGGCCCAAGAGCTACCTCTTGTAATTCCCTCACTCTTTGGGTAACATTCACAAGGGATTACCCAGTATAGGGTGGCCCTGCCCTATTCTGGCACAAGATAGTCACAGGACACTACAAAGCACAGCAAAGAATACCCCACCAACCCTGGGAAACATAGTCACAAGTGAAAACAGGAGTAGAACATTACAGCACAGTCCCCAGGCCCCACTCATCCCTGGTTCAGGTCTTCCTGTCTGCTCCAGATTGAAGTCAGTCAAAAGATGAGAATCAACCAGTCCCTTGTCAACGTCCTTGCTTCCCACTGGCTGCCAGGACTGAGCCTGGGGATTCTGGGGAGCACCTGATCAGGTAACAACACACACATCTGCAGGAGAACGAGCAGCAGGAGGCTGGTCTAGATGTACACCAGGAAAGCAGACAAGGAGTTCACAACACTGGTGGGAGAGGAGCTAGCATAGCCTTGGCTGGCACAGAAGCTCACAACATGTGCCAGGGTGTAGAGGTGACCCTGACCAGGTAGTCAGGGCTTCCTGCTGCTCAAGTTAACACACACCTCACTCACAGCTTTGTACAGGAACAATGGGTCGGGGGTAAGCACACAAGGGGGGAAGGGACTGGTTGGACAGCTGGGTCAGTATGAGGCTGACAGATAAGAGAGGTGTTCCAAAGCAGGGAGTAGCCTGCCTCAGGATAGCAATGGGGAGGGGCATCCATGTTGGGAGAGCCAGGCAGAACCCTTGAGATGGCCTCTTCTGTAACTTCCACCCTTTTGGTATGGGTGGCAGATGGAGGATGGCACCTCGGCAGCACTGCTTGGCCACCCTCCCAGGTTGGCAGGGTTTGGGGCCAGCCTTGGCAGCTGCCTGCCCAGTTGTATTCACCAGGCTCCCCCTGCTTGCTTTCTGGAATTCTCCAGCAGCCCTGGACAAAATTACCCTCACCCCCTCTCCCCAAGTCCTCTTGCTGCTGTTCTTCTACCTCCTCTTCACACAAAGTCTGTTCTGCACACTCACAGGCTCTCAGGCCAGCTGAGGGCATGAATCCTATGGTGCTGGGTGCACACCCCCAGCTTGGGGCTCTTCTTGGGCACTGGTGTCTTGTCCCACTCACAGTCCTGTCAAGGTGCCCAGAAGGAAACTGCCTCTGGGTTGGCACTGGCCTCCCAGAGCCTTTGGGTCCAGGGACCCAGGGGTTTCACTCACGAAAGGACTCAAGGGTACTGCCCTCATGGGGCTCCCCTAGAGCAGTGTAGATGATCCTGAAGACGGGCTGGATCCTGCGGCCTCCTCTGCGGAGCACTGTCTCCCTGCCTTGCTGCACTTCCCCCCAGGCACTGGTTCTCTCTGGCCAGGACAGCCCTGTGACTGGTTCCTCCACAGCCCGTGTAGATTGGAGGTTGCTAGGTTTCTTAGATCCACAGCCTCACTGTCTTCTGCCTCTGCTTTCCTGATGTCCCCATCTGAGTCCTTGTGGCCCCACGCAGCTGCAGCAGTTCCTGGCTTCCTTCTCTGATACACACTAGAGTCCTTGCATCTGGTCATTACTGAGCTGAATGTGGTATACTTTTGCTTGTTGGGGTTTTCTCCAGCTGGCATTGGCTTAGGGGACTTAACTTGTGTTCCACTAAGGTCCCCTGCCATTTCTCTGAGCTCCTCTTCTCCCTCTTTCAAATATCTCTTTTGTCTCCTTGGCCTATGGGAACAATGGTTACCTGGTGCCCTGGCGCCTACTTGGTCTTGGACTTGGGATGGCTCTTCTCCCAAGCCCAGGCCCTGTTTCCCATCTCCATTGCAGCCTGTCTCTTCTGCTTCACTAAGGGCCAGTTGGAGGGGTTAAAGCAGTGTACTCTGATGTGACCATCTTCCCCGCAACTATAACAGAATGTGTCATAATTGTGCTTTCTTGTACCTTGAGATCCATCCCTGGGCACACCTCCCCTTCAGTGCTGGCCTCTGCCCCTCCAGGGATGGGAACCCTGGTAAGGCCTTATCTCGAGACCACTTCCAAAGGCAGGAACAAATAGTGCCCTCTCCCTGCTGCCTACATTAGATGGACTTGGGCCTAACTCCAGCCCCTCTTCTCTGGACCCCTAGTAGCCTCCCACTCCTTCTCCTCCTCACGAAAAAGCTTCGCCAGGGCCACGAAATCAGGTGGCTTCCTGCGCTGTTTCATCATCTTAGGTTTCTCTCAAAGTTTTTCAGTAAGGATGGCCCCACCTAAGATGTTTTTCAGGTGGGTATGATTCACATTCCTTCATGAGATTGTGTTTTTCTCTAGGGCTTTTTGGAGCAGGATCTCCAAACGCACCACAAAGCTAGAAACTTTCTCTCCTAGCTCCTGATAAGCCTTACCAAAATTTCAGCTGGGCGATTTTTTGGTTTTTCACGGGCCCAAATACCTGCTGCAGAGCCTCCAGACACTCCTTCACTGTGATGGCAGCATTGTTGACACGGAGCACATTGACCACTTGTAAAGCAGGGCCTTGCAAGCATTCCATCAGCCTCTGCCTCTTCTCCACCTCAGGCACCTGCCACATCTGTAACATCTCAGTGGTGTGCTCAAGCCAGGAATCAAAGGCCAGTAACCCTGGGATTGACATGATGTTCCCAGAAAAGACTCTTAATTCTATTAAGAAATTCATTATCTGAATTAGGAGGTTTCACCATTACTTCCCAGAGCCCACCCTTTCCTTGTATTTCCCTAGGCACCAAAGCATAGTCAAAATCACGTGCAAGTTCCACCAGAAAGGCCTGGGTGTTCTCCTCCCTCCTAAACATCCTGCCAATGATCCTTTATCTTCCCAGATGCCTGAGAGCTTCTTGCAGAGTCTCCTCAAATTCATCCTCACTACAGTCCTTGGGAATCCCCAGGATCAGCATAGACCTCTGGGTGTTCAGATGTTCCCTGCTCCCTACACCAGTTCTGCAACAGGTTCAGTGGCATGGCTCCAACTTCAAAGGATTCTAATGTAGGGGGTGATCAGGGTGTGATGCACATAAATCTGGGCCAAATTCCAGTTCCGTAGCCCTCCAAGGTCTCCAGAGTCTGTAAACAGAGTGAAAGGAGATTAATGCACCCTACTTTCCTTGCTCACTTTCCTGCTCCTACACCACCCAGCCTCTACCTACCTCCTGTGAAGACACTTCTACAGCCCACCCCTCTGTGTGCTGTAGCCCCCTCCTCACCCCAAAGGCTGTAGCGGGCCCCACTGGGTTGAGCCCCGATGCAGCCCCCTCCCCATCCCAAAGGCTGCGGCAGTCCCACACTATTGGGCAGAGGGGGCTGCCGGGGTCAGCTTCCTCCTGGGATCTGGTACCTCCTAGGGCAAGATGCTTCCTCATTCAGTCTCGCAGTGAGGTTCCCAGACTGCTCAGAGAGGAGGCTGAGTCGGACACCATTCCTTTCCAGGGTCCCTTTCCAGCTCCCTTGCTCTCTCTGGCCCTCTGGTCCCTGCACGTTGTCCAATGCGGCCGCACGGCCTCACCACCACTCTCTGCAGTGTAGACTTGGGGCGGGGGTGCTGTGGTGCTGGAATGAGGACCCTCCACGTAGCCTGGGAGGGCCATTGGCGCATGAAGATCACGCCTTGGGCAACCTGGGACCTCAGGTGACGTCAACTGATGATGCCCACCCTCAACACAGACACAGACACAGACACAGACACAGACAGACAGACAGACACACACACACACACACACACACACACACATACACACACACCGCTTCCCCCAACACAGAGGACCCCACCCCAATCCTCTGAGTCTGGGGTTTATGAGTCAATGTTCAGTGTCCTCCTGCCTTTGACTGTCCCCAAGCGGTTCCTTATCCTGAATCCAGGCCAGTCCTGTTCTCCTGGAGACTTCAGGGCCCCAGAGTGCTCAGGGGTCTCTCCACAGAAGGGCATCAGAAAGCTGCGGCGCCCCCTCCAGCTTTGTCTCCTGATCAAGGCCAGGGAGCAGGGGCTCTGAGGCTTTTTCCGCTGGTGAGTCCCTATCTGGACCTAGTCCAGTGACAGAGCTGGGCAAGCAACACCTGGTCTAGGTAGAGTCCCTGAAATAGATAGATACCACATGAGCGCACACACCCCATCTCACCACTCCCCACGGAGCATGCACCATCTGGGTGATGCCCATCCAGTGGAAGGGGCTGTAGGCATGCTCACTACCGTGGGGCATGCATGCTTTGCTGCCCTTGGTGCCTGTGGCCAGCTCACAGGAGGGTGGCCCAGCATCAGGCAGGCCTTTCCTGCTCTGCCTGCTGTATATCCAGGTTATATCCAATGTAATAGCTAAGTCTTAGTTCAAAAGATAGAGAGCCAGGCATGGTGGCTGTGGTGGTTTGAATGAAAATGCCCCATATAAGCTCATATATTTGCATGAACCATTTGTTAAAGACAAAGATGCAGCTTTGTTGGAGGAACTGTCACTGGGAGTGTGCTTTGAGGCCTAAAAAGCCCATGCCAAATTTGTTGTTCTCCCTCAATCTCTCTCTCTCTCTCTCTCTCTCTCTCTCTCTCTCTCTCTCTCTCTCTCTCTCTCTCTCTCTCTCTCTCTCTCTCTCTCTCTCTCTCTCTCTCTCTCTCTCTCTCTCTCTCTCTCTTTCTCTCTCTCTCCCCTCTCCCTCTTTCTCTCTCTCTCTTTCTCCCCCTCTCCCTCCCCACTTCTCTGCTGCCTGAGGATTAGAATGTAAAGCTCCCAGCTACTACTCCAGCACCATTACCTATTTGCTTCTCATCATGATGATTATGGACTAATCCTCTATATTGGCTGGTTTTGTGTGTCAACTTGATCCAAGCTAGAGCCATCAGAGAGAAAGGAGCCTCAGCTGAGGAAAAGCCTACAAGAGATCAGCTGAAAGGCATTTTCTCAATTAGTGATCCATAGGGGAGGGCCCATCTTGGTGGTCCTGAGTTCTATAAGAAAACAGACTGAGCAAAGTCTGTGGTCCTGCTGCAGCTGGGGTCTGTGTTGATATCCATGGTCTGTGTTACCACAGGGGGCCATTGGAACCCATGTCTGTTGAAATCCAAGGGCTGTGCTGAGCTGGCCCCACCCTTCACTGGCTCTGGGATAGCTGGCCCTGCCCCTCATTGGCTCTGGGATAGCTGGCCCTACCCCTCATTGGCTCTGGGATAGCTGGCCCTGCCCTTCACTGGTCACTGCAGCAAGAGAGCAGGTCCAGCCCCTCATTGGAGAGCTGATCCCCCACACACACACACCAGCACTCGGGAGAGATGGCCCCACCCCTCACCATGGTCATGGGAGAGTTGCTTCTGCCCCTCACCTGAGGGGTGCAGTCCCAGTGGCCTGGACTGACCAGCTCAGCTCCCACCGAAGCCCACATCCTAGGCCTTGGGTTGGTCTACCATAACATCTACCCCATCTATGACCTGCTGAAGCACGCAGAGAGACTGGTCCTGCAGAATGGTAGCTGCAGGATCTCCATTACTCAGAGCAATAGCAAGATGTCTGAGATGAGTTTCAGTAAGGGTCCAGTGATAATGGTGTGCCAGAGGCCAGAGACCCTGAACCATACCAATGACTCACAGAGACCCTGAACCATACCAATGACTCACAGAGACCTTGAACCATACCAATGACTCATTGTAATGAACTTTTACAGGTGGGGCTGATGTGTGATAGACCACAGCTCCCAATGCCACTAGGGTGAATTAAGAGGTGTTAGGTGGAAAAGACAGAGGATCAAGGTGGTTTTTTGTTTTTAATTAATTTGGGGTTTTTTTGGGGAGAGGACACTGCAGGGGTGAAGGGCTGATATGGAGGGACTGGAAGGTGAGTAGGTTTGGGGTGCATGATGTGAAATTCCCAAGGAATTAATAAAGAATTACTATATTCTTTATTAATATATTATAAATATATATATATATATATATATATATATATATATATATGCATACCAACCAGAAACTGAAAGGCTCTGGGTAACAAAGAAGCACCAAGGCTTTCTTAGCAACTTGTTCTATGTGAATCAGGATGGAAGATAGAGACATAGAAGCTATAGGCTTTTGACCAGGTATATAGGTGTGTGTCTCCAACATACAACACACTCATGGAATAGGTCTAAAATGCAATCATAGAGTGGGTGGTTATGCCCAAATAACTGTTTCACTATTACACCAGTGGCCATAATCCCTGACTGGTTAGTATTATAGAAGACATGGTCTACAGCTGGAAAAGATCCCTGGTGACTTTTCTCCACCAGCAGCCTACATAAGTACCACCTAGTAATATGATCAATAGCCAGCAGTGAGGGAGTTTCCAGCTCCTTCTTGCAGGGGGTGATGTCTAATTCAGAGACACATAGCTGGTCAAAGCACTGAGAATAAGTGACTGATGCCAACTCAGCCCTAAACTAGATAACTGTATCAACTTTTCCCTGTTCTCCAGGCCTAAGGAACACCAGGGAAGAGAGGAAAGAACTTAAAAGCCAGAGGATGGGAGAGACTGTGATGAAATTCTGCCATCCAGATATGACACTGCAGTTGCAAACAAGCATACACATGCACAGCAGCTACGGATACCTGCACATAATTGGGCCTTCAAACTTTCCTCCATGGACAGGAGAGGTTCCCATGTGGTCTCATTCTTTCCTCAGGAGCTACTGACTGTTAATAGTTGTTAGAGGAGGAAGTGTCTTTTCTCTAATGGGACTAAGTGGGAAGAAAGGATTCAGAGGGAAGGGAAGAGGGATAGCAGAGTGTAATGGAGGGGTGAGTATAAGTATAATGCAGTGGAGTGTGTGTGTGTGTGTGTGTGTGTGTGTGTGTGTGTGTGTGTGTGTGTAAAATTGCCAAAAAAATTAGGAATGGTGATCTCTGTTAGGACCAGGTGGGAAGGAGTTCAGAGAGACGAAAAGGGAGATAGCAGAGTGTAATGGGGAGTGAATATAATGAAAGTTTACAATATACTGCGAGTGTGTATAACTTAAAAAAAAAGGGGGGCGGGGGGGGGCGCTACCTGGCTCTGCAATACCAGGAAAGAAAATCCCCTTTTTGGTCTTCTCCGTTTTTACATTTAAACAAAGAGAGTCTCCATAACTATTGGGACTGGACAAAGAGTGGCCCCACAAGTGGGCCTAATCTCACCCCTCCACCACTCACTTACTAAATACACAGGGAAACTGAACTCCCCCAACTGGCACGACTGAGGTGGGCTCAGTCTTTGGGAGTAAGGGGGAGCCGGGCGTTCTTGAGATCAGGACAGGTAACGAGGTCGCCAGGCAAGGCCACCCTGTACACCAGCATGGCCAATCAGGGCCCTGAAATGAGGAAAATGGAGGTGGGGGATGGGCAGTGGCGGCACGCTGGCGCAGTAGGGACTATTTGTGGTCCTCCAGCGCCATCTCGCGGCAGGTGCGAGCACTGCCTCGGGGGAAGTCCCGCAGAGGCCAAAGTCGCATCAGCAGCCATTTTACGGTTTTGCATAGTCGCATTTCCCAAGGGCCACCGCTACTTGAGCTCAAGGATGCATGAAATGGCCGCTTGCGCAAGCGCACTCTTACTCAGGCTCCGGCTATGCGGACGATGTCCCCTGGAGTATTCACAGGCATACACTCATATGCAGACTTGTAGATCGCTAAATCTTAAGCATGCTTTGTTACACTACCCTGGAATTAACACACACAGCACAATACAGATTTGTGTGTTCTGTTTCTGTAGTGCGTGTCTCCCCAAATTTGAAGGAAACATTGGTCCGCTCTTTTTCTCTTTTCCATCTTAAGTGTGTGTTTCCAAAAAGATCATGAGCACTAATACTATAAGCTGCAAAAAAATATAAAACAAACTAGGAAGGTATGAAAACTATGTCTATGGTGAGGCTTATATATGTGTATCTTCTACCTTCCCTTCCATATCTTACTATTTTCTGAAACAGGCAATGTATAAAAAAAGAGAATACAAGCTCACCAGTGAAAGTTGGCATCATGGTAAAGGGCAACACAGACTTTTCTATAACTACTTCAAACTGAAATTGGGGCATCACTGGGTATGGGCAGGAAGGCTAGAATGATGGTCAAAAGAATGGATGGGGGGAATATCTGTTTTTGCTCAATGCCCAGGTTCTACAGGACCACCTGGGATAGGGAAATGTAGGCCACTTTGGAGCACTATGTGTCTCAGAGGCTCAGGCTGATCAGAAATTCAATCAGAAGCACCTAGGGATGGCATGTGTGGGGCAGATGATTAGAAATCTGCTGGTACAGATATATACTAGGGACAAAAGGTAAAGTTAAGGAGATTGGGGGAAATTTTTATCTTGGGTATACACTTGAAACTTCCAGGTCCATGGTCCTGGTAGTTGGGGGATGGAGGGTCTCAACCAATGAGGAGGGGGAGGGAGAGAGAGGAAGGGGGGAGAGAGAGAGAGAGAGAGAGAGAGAGAGAGAGAGAGAGAGAGAGAGAGAGAGAGAGAGAGAGAGAGAGAGAGGAGAGAGGAGAGAGGAGAGAGATCCTGCTCTCAGGAATAGACAGCTTGGGAAACTTAGGTTTTTGATTGACAAGAGTATTTATCTGGAGTCAGTTTGACATGTGAGAGATGGATCCAAGTCTCCTGACTCCCTGAAGCTTACAAGAATTTTTTGGAGAAGCATTTTTAAGTATATACTTAGAAGACAGTCAAAGGAAATTTAAAAGTTTGAGCTTGTGAGTATGAGGTAGTCAGTACTTTACCAGGACTAGCTTAATAGCTTATCAAAACTCCATTGATAATGTTAAAACTCTGAACTTTTTCAAGTCTTAGTATACCAATATACTAAGACTTCAGGGAAAGAAATATGAAACATTTTTTTATTTTTACATACCTTAAATCACTTCCTTCTTATAGCTTTATAACTTGCATTTATACATCTTAAAACACCTTTTTAGACCCTCATAACTCTCTTAAGCTTTCACATCACCAGACTTTTATAATTTGTGTTTACATACCTTAGAGCACTTTTTTAGACCCTCAGAACTTAAAAACTTTAAACCTTTTTTCTATCCAAGCATTTGCCATGAGATACAGGTGGTTGATTACTGAGACTATTTATCACAAAGCAAGCTCCTTCAGAGGATTTTTAACCAGTGCTGAGGTTGTGATAGACTATGGGTGTTGGGCCCTGGCCCCCCTTTTGGGGTAGCTGTTGCCTTGGTTGCTGACCTTGACCAGATGTCCTCCCTATGCTGATTCCCTGCAGGTTTCCTTCCTCCTGAAGGCTCACCAGAGGTTCCTGTTTGCGCATCCTGCATATTGGATGTTAACAACTTAGATGCAAGAATGTAAAACATTGGTAGTGAACTTCTGCCCTCCTGGGTTCTCCCATTGTGCTGTAAGCCTGTATTTAAGGCCTCCTCCCTCTTTCAATAAACGGCATTCGGCATTCTGCTGAGACGAGTGACCCACTGCCTTGTCTCTGTTCTTTGATCCTCAGCCCCTGGCTCGGACATGGCAAATGAGTGGTGGTAGCTGATAGATTCACAACACACCCCCACAGTTGGGCATGGTTGGGCATGCCTGGCAGACCTAGACACTTCCACCTAGCCAGTTCCGGGTCAAAATAGCCATTTCAGGGTCAAAACGTCTCACGTGACCAGGACTCCGTGGCTTTGCATGGTTGTGTAAAGTGCACAACGCAACCATGTGATCTACACGCATGCGTGGAGTAGCCACATGAGCCTGTGTATGCAGGCACAGCCCAGCCTTTATAAGCCAGCGCCATATTCCTGGCTTCTCTCCTTATGCACGTGTCTTTCTCACAGGCCTGTCATGTCTGTCTGTCTCTCTCTCTCTCTCTCTCTTATCTTAATAAAACTCTTGTTAGTGATTCTATCATGTTTTGTGACATTTCCTCACAGGGTAAGAGCGCTGCCAAATAACTAACAGTAGCTCGGGCATTACTGCTACATATGGGAACGTTTGAATTTGGACTAAATGCATTTTGCTTTATGGTATGGCTACAAGCCTATGGGGGCCAGGGAGTGGAATGTGGTGGTTTGGATGAAAATGGTATTAGCTCATAGGGAGTGGCACTATTATGACAAATGACCTTGTTAGAGTAGGTGTGGCCTTGTTGGAGGAAGTGTGTCACTGGGGTAGGGTTTGAGGTTTCAGAAGCTCAAACTAGACTCAGTGTCTCAACCAATTTCTGCTGCCTGTGGAACCAGATGTTGCACTCTCAGCTCCCTCTCCAGCACCACGTCTGCCTGCACTCTGCCATGTTCCTACCATGATGATAATGGACTGAACCTCTGAACTGTAAGCCAGCTCTGATTAAATGTTTTCCTTTGTAAGAGTTGCTGTGATCATAGTGTCTCTTCACAGCAATAATAGTAACTAAGACGCCATCCTAAGGCCCAACTCACCCATTCATCAAAAGCTCCTGAGCAGATGCAGGACTCAGCTAGAACATACATGAAATTTATTGAATAGAAACTTGTAGTGAAACCACTGAAAAGGGGGATGACAACACATATGGAAAAACCCCATAACCAATAGAGGCCAACGATCTTAAGATCTTCTCTTTCTGGTACTTCTCCAGAGAGAACCTTATTCACACCCCCCACCCCCATTCTGGAGATCATTACTCACATTTTCTCTTTCCTAGGGCCCCAGATAGGCTTCCGTCCAGGACAATGGCTTCTGGCAATGTCCTCATTCTTGGAGGAACCATTTCAGGGAATAACCCACTGTGGGGTGGCTGTGCATTATTCTGGTACAGGATAGTCATAGGACACTGGGAAGTACAGCAAGGAACACCCTACCCTAGCAACCAAGGAGATAGAGTCACAAATGACAAGTAGAATATCACACAGCAAGATCCACAAGCCCCATCCATTACTGGTTCCAGTCTTCCTGCCCATCTCAGGTCAAAGTCAGTCAAGAGAAGAACAACAATTCCACCCTCCCAATCCTTTTTCCTTCCCACTGGCTCCTGGTGCTGTGCTTGAGGTGTCTGGGGAGGACCTACTCAGGTAGGAACATGCCTGTCTTCTGGAGAACAAGCACCTGGCCTGGGTTTATATCAAGAAAGCAGACCTGGAGATCATGACACAGGGCAGGAGAGGACTGAGCAGAGCCTTGGCTGGAGTGAGGACCTAAGGAGCCACAGTGGGCCTTGCCTGGCCTGAGCCAGCAGGCGCCAACACATTTTCATCTCTCTGGGTGACAGGGAAGACCTTGGCCTCATCAGAGTCAGGGCCTGCCTTTATGGCACCATCACTATCAGGAGCAGCCCCAGCAGCTTGCTCAAGAACAGCAGCAGCAGCCTGGCCAGCATCTTCACCAGCTAGTAGAGCCTCTCTAACAGCGGGGGCAGGCTCAGTACCCCCAACACTGACAAGGGCAGCCTGGGCCACATCCAGCTCTCTACCATGCACTTCCACCCCTTCCCCCACTGGGACCACCGCATTTTCAGCCAGAGCTGCCTCCCACGCCTCAGTCTCCCGGACAAGCCTGAGCAGCCCCACAAAGCCAGGTGGCCGCCTCTCCAGCCGCATCCTCCTCAGGTTGTTCTGCAGCATCTGGTTGGGCCGGGCCCGCATCAGCACCTGCCGTACCCTCGCCTGATCCACCATTGCAGGCTGGATGGCCCCCTTCTCTAGGGCCATCTGCAGCAGACCTTCCAGGCGCATCACATAGGCAAAGAGGGTCTCCTGAGGCCGCTGGGAGCAAGTCAGGAACTTCAGCCGTGCGGTCATCACGGTATCCTTGTTGCCAAACACCTGCACCAGTGCAGCCAGGCAGTCCTGTGCAGGGGTATCTGGATGTTCTTCCAGAAGCTCACACAGGAGATCCAGGGCAGGGCCCCCCAAGCTCTCCACCAGCCGCCGCCGCCTCTCCCTCTCGGATATGTGGCGCCACAGGTATAGCATGTCATTGGCATGGTCCAGCCAGCTCTCAAAAGACTGACCCCCACAGCCAGGCTCTTCCATCCCTGAGAAGTGTCTCAGTTCCTGGTAGGCCATGTTTTCCAGGATGGGCTGCAGGGCTTGGCTCCACTGCTGGGTCCAGGCTCCAGCCCCATGTGCCCCTCCTGCCACATCAAAGGCCCCTTCCTCACCTGAACCTCCTGCCTCACCTGCGGCTCCTGCCAATCCCACAGCTCCTATAATGCCTGCAACTCCCATGTCACCTGCAGCTCCCTCCTCATCTGACATTCTTGCCTCACCTACAGCTCCTGCTTCATCCTCACCTAGAGCTCCTGCTTCACCCACAGCCCCTCCACCATCCACAGATCCTTCATCCCCTGCAGACCCCTCATCACTCCCAGACCCTTCATCACCCACAGACTCCTCATCACCTGCAGACCCATCATCACCTGCAGACCCATCATCACCTGCAGACCCATCATCACCTGCTCCTGCCTCTAAAACGCCTCCTTCTCCTGCAGCTCCTACCTCACCTGCAGCTCCTACCCAACCCACAGCTCCTATAACACCTGCAACCCCCATGTCACCTCCAGCTCCTTCCTCATCAGACATTCTTGCAGCCCCTGCCTCAGCTACATCATCTTCCTCATTGACAGCCCCCTCATCTGACAGTCTTGCTTCATCTATTACTCCTGCCTCATATATAACTCCTCCCTCATCCTCTGCTCCTTCCTGGTCTGACGCTCTTGCCTCAGCTGCAGCTTCTTCCTCGGCTGCTCTTCCTGCCTCACCTGCTCCTCCTTCCTCACCCTCTGTCTCTTCCTCGTCTGACACTCTTGCCTCAGCTGCAGCTCCTTCCTCCTGTAGGAAGGAGGCAGGGGGAGCTGCACCTGCTCCTCCTTCCTCACCCTCTGCTCCTTCCTCATCTGACACTCTTGCCTCATCCTCAGCGCCTTCCTCAGCTGCTCCTCCTGCCTCACCCACAGTCCCTGTCTCATCTACATCTCCTTCCTCAACTGCAGCCCCTGATGTACCTGAAGCCCCTGCCCCACCTGAAGCCCCTTGCAAAGCTTGCCCATGAGCCTGTGCAGGGAAATTGAATGTACCCTGTAACTCGATATCAGGGACCTGAGGCAGAAAGATCACAGTCCAGGGCCCCCTATCACTTGGTATTTGTCGGGGGATCAAACTTTGGTTCAAATTGTCAGCGAATTCAACCAAAGCGACCTTTGCCCCAATCTCCTTTCTGAAGACCTTGCCAAGCACTCGGTACCTGCCCAGGGGCCTGAGGGCAGCCTGCACAGCCTCCTGGAATTCTTCTTCCTCACAATCATCAGGGATGCCCAGGATAAGCAGTGAACGCTGGGCATTGACACCCATCCACCCACACCAGTCCTGAAGAATCGCCAGTGCCATAGCAGTGGACCTGGGTGGACAGAGCATGATTGGACAAGAGTATGAGCTGAGTGTCAGCCTCTGCAGTGGTCTGTGAGTGCAAAATAGAAAATTGGTGCCAGAAAGCCCAGCCTCCACCATCTACAGCAGGAGCCTGTGGTTGTTTGAATACGAATGGCCCCTATAGGCTTATATTTGAATGCTTAGTCAGAGTGTTGTGGATTATTCCTTTACACTGTATGAAGATGTGTTACTGTGTTTGGTTTAATAAAGAGCTGAAAGACCATTAGCTAGGCAGGAAGTGGTTAGGTGGAACTTCTGGGGACAGAGACTTCTGGGAAGAAGAAAGGAGGAGTCTCAAGCTGGAAACAGGGAAAGCAAGACATGCAGGAGGAGAAGTGAATGCCATGAGTCATGTGGCAACATATAGATGAATAGAAATGGGTTAATTTGAGTTATAAGAGGTAGTGGCGAGCTTTCATAATTTATAATAAATCTCCATGTTGTTGGGTTTTTTTTGTGTGTGAGCTGGTGGCCCCAAGAAAAATCCATGTACACCAGGAAGTGGAACTCATTGATAGGATTAGAAGGATTAGGAGGTGTGGCCTTCTTGGAAGTGAGGCATCTGACCCATACCAGCTGGAGGCCCTTCCAATACCATCTGCTACAGGGTAACTAGAAGCCTTATCCTTTCTCAGCAGAGGATCTGAGCTTCAGCTTCCTACTCTGATCTGAAACCAGAAAACCTTGAGACCCCCTCCTCCAGCTGCCCCACTCCAACACACATTAGAATCAACAGCCCCACCCCTAGGATTTCCACTCCATCCCAGCTGGAGTTGCTCAATTTCCCTCCCACCATCACCTGCAGTTTTGCCACCAGAGCCTCTTCTGCAGCCTAGAGCCCTCACTACTCAGGCTCCTGCAGCTACTGGAGAAGTGCCACCACCTCTCTGCAGGTGTCCCTATATATCTTAGTTAGGGTTATTGTAGACGAAATTCTAAACAGTCTTATTAAATAAGAAACACAGAGTCAAATGCAGAGTTAAAAGCCCAAGAGATCAGAGCAGTAGCAAAGAGCCAAGACTACCTTTAGCTTACCAGTCACTACCATTACTTCCCCTGAAAGAGTGTTTCTTCCTGTCTGACTTGTCTTTTTATTGCCTTTCTGTCCTGCCTTCTCATTGGCTCTGAACCCAACCATATGACTTCCTTGTCACTGCCTATCTATACAGACCTCCAGGTCTCTACGGTTGGTACTGGGATTAAAGGTGTGTGTCACCATGCTTGGCTGTGTCCTTGACCACACAGAGACTCTGCCTGCCATGTGATCGGATTAAGGGCATGGGCTACCACCACCTGACTTCTATTCCTGGCTCGCTAATGACCTCTGATCTCCAGGCAAACTTTATTTATTAACATACAAATAAAATATCACATTTCAGCACAATTAAAATATCACCACAGGTTGCTATTGCTGACATGAAACATCATGAACAAAATGCAAGTTAGGGAGGAAAGGGTTTATTTGGCTTACACTTCAGCATTGCTGGTCATCACTAAAGGAAATCAGAACAGGAACTCACACAGGGCAGGATCCTAGAAGCACAAGCTGATTGATGCAGAGGTCATGGAGGGGGTGCTGCTTACTGGCTTGCTCATCATGGCTTGCTCAGCCTGCTTTTTTATAGAACCCAGGACCACCAGCCCAGGAACGGCACCACCCACCATGGGCTGGGCCCTCCCCATCGATCACTAATTAAGAAAATGCCTTACAGCCAGATCTTATGGAGGCATTTTCTCAGTTAAGTTCCTTCCTTTCAGATAACTCTGGTTTGTATGTCAGGTTGACATAAGAGTAGCCAGCACACCATCTATATCCACTACCTGCTAGTGGTAACAATGTCATCTCTTCACAGCTTGTCTGTGGTCAGTCACTCTGAGTTCTTTTGTTGTTATTGTTTTCTTTTTATTAAATTTTTTCAATTATTTTACATACCAACCACAGTTTTCCCCAACTCTGAGTTCTTGAGAAAGCAAAACCTTCAGCTACTTGCTAACTTTCTTAACTCTGACTCTGGGAATGCTGCTGCAGCCGCCAGGAAAATGCTACCTTCAGATTGCAGAGAGGATTCTGGAGCAGCCTCAAGAACACACTTCACCCAAACATTCCAAAAGTGTTGAGTTTGGGGGCAGAAGAGTCTCCCAAATCCCCTGTGGATAAAGCCACAGTGGTTTCTTGCTTCTAGAATCCCTAGGAAGATGAAGGAGAGATCTCCAGTATCTGTTCAGGGCTAATAGATGGATACATGCAGGTAGCAGTGTTGCTGTGGCAACAGAACTGCATAGCAAGGGTTTTCTGGTAAATGGCTTGGAGGATCTGGGAGCAACAGGTATATCTAGTGACCTTCTACAAACAGAATGGCCCAGGGGATGTGGAGTAGCTCATGGCTAGGGACTGGTTCTGACAGCTGGAAGTTAGTAGACAGACAAATGCTAGGATTACAGACTGCCTCCACTCTTCCTCTGAATTTGCCAGACTACTTCATTATTCCAGGAACCTTCCCAATAGGCAAAGGCTGCCTGTATTCCTGACTCAGGAGCCACATCACAACTTCTGATATTGCAGAGTCAGTCTTTAACACCTATGGAGGCACTGAACTGGAGAGTATTTGCTTTAAGACAAGCAAAACTGCAGCTGAATATTCAGCCACCGTCCCCACTTTCTCAGTATTTTTTTTCAGAATTTTTATGAAGAATTCTGAAAAAATGAGACAT
Organism: Peromyscus californicus insignis; assembly: GCF_007827085.1. NCBI lineage: Eukaryota > Metazoa > Chordata > Mammalia > Rodentia > Cricetidae > Peromyscus > Peromyscus californicus. Next base: position 133,521,738 of record NW_026294391.1, on the reverse strand, counting down.
TGTGCAATCAGGCTTGGGAAATTAACATAAAATCACTGGCTAAGATACATTTAAGTGTCCAATAATTAATGAGCTTTTTGTTATTTATTAACCTAATTTATACATATGCATATATTCTCCTGAGTAATAAGAAATCGGCAGCACTCACAAAAACATTTGTCCTATCCTAGGATCATTTGGTGAATTAGTTCATCATAGTAGTACATGGGGAAAATTAATAGAAACAGCTATAGTTTCCCTCACTATTAATTTATAGATTATTCCATTATGATCTTATAAGGTACAAGTAATCAGTCTCTATTTTACTTGTTAAGATTTGCTTTATGACCTAAAATGTGATCTATTTTGGATAAACTTGGTTTTATTCCAGGGATGTAAGGATGATTAAACATATGTAAATCTATAATGCACATATAATGAATCTGAAAAAGAGGCTGGGTGGTGGTGGTGAACACCTTTAATCCCAACACTCCAGAGCAGGGATAGGCAGAGCTCTGAGACTGAGGACAGGACAGCCACAGCTGTTACACAGAGAAACCCTGTCTTGTAAAAGCAAAAAGAAAGAAAGAAAGAGAAAAAGAAAGAGAAAAAGAAAGAGAAAAAGAATCAGAGAAAATATGTCATCTGAATAGATTTTTTTATATTTAAAATTTTAATTACAATATAATTATATTATTTACCCCTCCCCTTTCCTCTCTTGAACTCTCCCATGTTCCCTCTCTAATTTTAAAAGGTCTTTAGTGAATTATTTTTCTCTTGAAAATTTATGTGTTTTAACACTAGACATCATACTTAAACTTTGTTGAGATTTATGGATGGTAATGTTTGTTGTAGTGTGACAGGCCCATAGGGTCGAGGAAATTGGCTCAAAGTAGTTGCCAAGGCATGCACATAATGTACTTTATTGTATTTAGTTTGTATAAGCATTAATTATTCTGGATCTGGATCATGATCAGGGTCATGAAAATTCCAAATGTGTTGCCAAGGCAGATGTGGCTGTTGGAAGGAGGCAGGTAGATGGCTGAGAAGTATCTAAGCAAAAACAAAGTGGAGTCAGGACAAGATGGTATTACCTTAGTTGTTTCACCTGACCTTCTCAGAGTCCTACATTCAGGTGTCCTAGCATGTGCTTACCTGTCTCTGAACAAGGTGATCACCATTCTACTGCCCTTCTACTCTGTGCCTTCCATGGCACCCCACATTCAGATTCCAGGCCCTTGTCAGTCTGACAGCATGGTTTCTGGCTTGTAGAGACCCCAACATCACACTTAATGACAAATGATTTTAGGGGACTGTTCATTGGCACTCCTGACATTCTCTAGGAAAGAAAATCTTAAAATAGAGTTGTGGTAGTGTGAATGCAATTGGCTCCCATAATCTCATAGGGAATGGCACTATTAGAAGGTGTGGCTTTGTTGGAACGGAAATGGCCTTATTGGAGAAAGTATGTCACTGTGGGGTCAGGCTTTGAGGTTTCCTTTGCTCAAGCTCAGTGTGACACTTAGTTCACTTCCTGTTGTCTTCAGATCAAGATGTAGGAATTCTGTGGGATGTCTTTCTGTATGCTGTGAATATATGTGGCTCCCATTGGCTAATAAATAAAGCTGCATTGGCCTATGGTAGGATAGGATGGAGCCAGGTGGGAAAATCCAAAAGAGATAGTGGGCAAAGAAGGGCAGAGTCGAGTAGATGCCAGCCCACTGCCAAAGGAGCAACAAGATGCCAGCAGACCAGTAATGCCATGGCCACATGGCAACATATAGATTAATAGGAATAGGTTAATTTAAGATGAAAGAGCTAGCTAGCAAGAAGCTGAAGCCATAGGCCATATAGTTTGTAATTAATATAAGCCTCTGAGTGATTATTTTATAAGTGGCTGTGGGACCATGGGGCTGGGCAGGACTGAGAAACTTCCAGCTACAATTGGCACCCAATGTGGGACACAAGTTTCCACCTAAGACCTGAGAGAGCTTAAGAAGAGATTATAAATGTAGCTAAGAGCACCTTCCTAATTCATGTTGCTCATAGCGGGCCATGGTGCATAGATGAGTCCCATGGCCATGGCGAGCTTCAGCGGCAACATGGCAGACTCCCACAGTCTCTGACAAGCCATGCTGCAATACAAAGAGGCTCCTTCCAGCTGCTGCCTGCAGGCTTTGGAGCACAGCCACTGGCTTAAAAACACAGGCATACTACTTAATACTACTTTCCAGAATTAGGGAGGTAAGCATAACTCATGGTACCTGTGCCACATTAAAAAGTCGAATGGGGCAGAGTCAACAGCCAAAGTTGCCACGCAGCTTAGCAGTTTAAAATCTCTCTTGGCCAGAAAAGGATTATAGATACACAATAAGACAGATTCAGATGGAATAAACATCTAAACAGTTTACAATGTGTGTAAAAGGTATGTAGTCTTGAAAGAGAAGAAAAAGGATATAGATAGTCATAAAAATAAAATAAAGACTTAAAAAACAAATAATGTATAAAAATATGTGGAGGTATTGTGTTCCTCGAAATATAGTGCACACTAATAAACTTATCTGGGGTCAGAGAACAGAACAGCCACAATATTAAACATAGAGGATAGTCAGTGGTGGCACTCACACCTTTAATCCTAGCATTCCAGAGGCAGAAATCCCTCTGGATCTCTGTGAGTTCAAGGCCACATTGGAAACAGCCAGGCATGGTGACTCGCGCCTTTAATCCTAGGGAGTGATGGCAGAAAGTAGAAAGGTATATAAGGCATGAGGAACAGAAACTAGAAGCATTTGGCTGGTTAAGCTTTTAGGCTTTTAGCAGCAGTTCAGCTGAGATTCATTTGGATGAGGACTCAGAGCCTTCCAGTCTGAGGAAACGGGATCAGCTGAGGAACTGGCGAGGTGAGGTGGCTGTGGCTTGTTCTGCTTCTCTGATCTTCCAGCATTCACCCCAATAACTGGCCTCAGGTTTAATTTTATTAATAAGAACTTTTAAGATTCCTGCTCCAAAAATATAATAAGCCACATAAAGATGGAAATTACACAGATAGTCTGGATTATATTGTCTCTGACAATTTTTTTTGTCTTTGAGATTTTTAATTGGAGAGAGACATTTGATTGTAAAGGCTGCTGAGCTAAACCAATATATATATATATATATATATATATATATATATATATATATATATATATATATATATATATATATATATATATATATATATATATGTGACTCTTCTGACATAAAACAGATAATTTGGATTTTCCTTTAACCAAAAATGCTTGAGTTTAGAGAAGGAGAGAGCCACACTCTAACTCTGAAACCAGCTTTGATTTTTAATTGAATTGAGACTACAAATAGATTCTTTGCCTTTTATGTTTGTAGAGAGCAGCAGAAACAAATATTTGGAAAGATTTATGAAATTCTACCTTGTTGGATGTGTGCTATGCCATTAGGCCAATTTACTCTTTTTCTTGGAATGTTTTCTCTTGATGATTCATCCTTCTTCTGATTTCTCATTTGTCCAGTGATCTTCAGATTCCTTAGTTGAATGCTTTTATTCTCCTAGAAAGACAAAACGAAACCCTGCCCTAACCCTAACTTTGGGGAGTTCATTTTTTTTTTGGAAGGTTATATCTTTGTTAAGACAAAATGGATTTTGGTAACAGGAATAGTATTATCTTTTAATAATAAAAACTTATTTTTTTCTGGGGTGTCACAGTGCCATCAAAATATTCCACAACATCTCTAGATGCCCATTTACTCTAATGAGGCTCCACCTTCCACAGCTCTACCACCTTCCAGAGCCAGAGGCTCATGATCTAATAATCATCTCTAGAAATGCCCTGACAGAAACATGCAGAGGTGTAATCAACTAATATCCAAAGTGTCTCTCAGTCTAATCAAGTTAACAGTCCAGATTAATCATCATAATGGCAAATTAGAAACAACTGAAAATACTCTAGCTATAAAAGGACCCTTATTGATGTCACAATCTTCTTTTGAAGTCAAGATCTTCTTTTTGAAATATTTATGTTGCTATTTTATCCATGAAACTCTCACCTAGAAAAAGCAAATAAAATTTTGTGTGTATGTGTAAGTGCATGTACACATGTATGTAGATACATGTGGAGGTCAGAGGACAACCTTGGGACATGTGGAGGTCATAGAGCAGCCTCAGGAACTCTGCCTGTCCCTCTCCCCCCTCAAAGACAGGATCTCTCACTGTCTTAAAACTCTTTGAATAGGCTAGGATGCTGGTGCCTGCTGGACCCCAGGGATCTACCTCCTAAAACTGTGATTACGAATATGCACTGCCAGGTCAGGTGTTTTTTGTTTTTTGTTTTTGTTTTTGTTTTGGGATTCAGAGGATCAAACTCAGGCCCTTGTGCTTGAAAGGAAAACACTTTTTCTACTGAGTTATCTCTCTAACCCTAAAGTTTTTTTTCATTTGACAAATCCCATGCAGCATATAGAAATATTAATCTTAATTATTTTAGCCTCCTTTTTCTTCCAAGATATGAGAGAGTATTTCATGATTTAAAGGGGACCATCTAGGAAGTCCCAAAGACAATTTCAATTTAAAAACACATCATTTAGGGACTAGAGAGAAGAATCAGTAGTTAAGGGTGCAAAATGCTCTTGCAGAAAACCCAAGTTCAAGTTCTAGCACCCACATTAGGCATCTTACAGCAACCTTAACTCCAGCTCCAAGGGATTTGACATGCTATTCTGGCATCCATGGGCATCCATACACATGTGCCTATATGTACATACACACATAATTAAAAAATAAACCTGTTTTAAAGAGAAGAGACCATTTAGAATTTTATTTAGGGAAGGAAAAATGTTAGGTTGTTTGAGCACTTGGTATACACATCATAACTTAGTGAAAAATATAGCTTGACTATCTATTCAAACTAAGTGAGATATGGATTTTTAAGAGTTAATATAGGACATTATGGGATTATTTAAAAATTGAATGCATTGTACATGATAGAATTACTTTTATTTACAAGACAAGAAAGAGAGTAAAACACTGTTTTAGCAATACAGAGAGCCATTGAAAAACTGCAATCTGCAAATCAGAAAGATATCTCTGACCAGAAACTAGGCAGAGCAGTGCTTTAATCTTACACTTACCAGCCTTCAGAACTTTGAGAAACAAGTTTCTGTTGTTTGACCCACCTGGAGGTAGATCCTGTTAGATAATGGTAAAGTGATCATAAATCACAGAAAACTATTTCAGTGAGTATTGATACTGTGCCTTACAAAATAGGTTGTTCAGACAGTAAGGAAAACACTTTATTACCTATAATCATTAACAACATGCCAACAATCCAAAGTGGGGCATTTTAACAGAGATAGAGTAAAATCTTAGGCTAGCATTTGGTATGGAAGCTGTTTTTTTTATAGACACACAGATGTAGAAAGGGTACTAATAAGGGTGGAAGTGGTATAAAAGGAGGGTAGAAAGTGGAGTGAGAGAAAATAATGGACTATAGACATGAAAACAGACAAGAGAGACTAATTGTGAGGACGGGTAGGAGACCAAGAAGAGAGAGGAAGTGGAAGGAGGAATTTAGTGGAATAGAGAGACAAATAAGAATAAAATGTAATGATATATACATATGAAAATCTATGGGAGTTTGGGAGGTGGCTCAGTGGTAAGAGTGTTTGCTGAGCAAGAATTATACCCTAAGTTTGTGTCCCTAGCACCCACATAAAAGTTGGGTGTAGTTGCTCCATATGCCTGTAACTTCCAGTCAGACAGGAGGATCCCTGGAGCTTGCTGGTCAGTCAGCTTTCAGGGAGAGGAGGGGGTGACAGGACACCCAGAGTCCACCTCTGGCTTCCCACTCAAGCATGGGTGCAATCACCCTTCCACACATGTACACATGCATACACAATACACACATATTCATATGTACATATCCACACCAATTATTTAAATCAAGCATGCCATAATGAAACCCATTACTTTGTAAGCTAATTTAAAAGATAAAACAACAACAAAAGATATACAAACAAACCCATCTGAAAATGAAAGGTTTTAACTTTAACATAGTAAAACTATATACAACAAAAACTGTTATCAAGTAATAATTAATTTACAATATTCAGTCAATTTGCATTTAGCAAATTCAGAGAAAACACTTCATCTATTCCATCTTAGTGACTCCAAAGTTTTGTAACTAATTTACTTTCTATCATAATTAAGGACTATATAACTATTTTGTCTTCAACTCCATCAAAAACCCCACAAGGGTATTAATGTTACCTAACAACAGACACATCTGGCTGCCTGAACAGTCACCCAAAGTTCTTCTGTAACATAGAGGCATACATCTTCAGCCTATAGGCCTAGAATATCAGGCAGACTTTTCAGTGAAGCAGGAAATTTGGACTGTCCTGCCTTGTTTTGGCAAAGTTCATCAGTCACTTTTATGTGGGTCCTGCATGTCCAATCTGCACAGCACACAGTCAAGCAGTCAAGGCAAAAGCAATTTGTTGCCCAAATGGCTAGCCTTGTGACATTGAAAGCAAACCCCTATGGAGTTTCTTTGATGTCTGTCATCCTTTTATGAAGTAAATTGGTGCTTCCAGGAGCAGACGTGTCTCATTTTAATGAAAATGAAAAACTGTAGGTTATTAGACAGCTTAAATACCATATTCTGTAGTGTTTTGGAGTGTTTGAAAATCATCTTAACTGTACCTATATAACCTTGAAAACATACCTAATGTGAGTATAGCTTTGATTATTAGATTAACTACTAATCTCATTTCTTAATTATACATTATATTTTTAAATGAGCTACATAAGTACAATACCCCAAACAAGAGTAGAAACATGGGCTGGAGAGATGGCTCAGTGGTTAAGAGCAGTGACTGTTCTTCCAGAGGTCCTGAGTTCAACTCCCAGCAACCACATGGTGGCTCTCAACCATCTCTGGTGCTTATAATAAATAGCTAAATCTTTAAAAAAAAAAAAAAGAGTAGAAACATATATACAGTATAACAAAATTAACTTTAAATTTGTATCAATATACCAAAATCCATGCCAATGCAAAATATCTGAGATTAATACTTGTCTTTTAACCTATTTCTATATTACCTTAAATTGTAACAAACATCCATGATCCACAAAATAACCAAAAACCTCCCACACCCCATCTCTTGGGAATGTGTATGTCATGTTCTCCAGACTGCTTCCTATTGTCTGTGGGTGAAGGCATCTTTAGGGTCCCTGAGATAATGGCCATGTCCTGGGAAGACCAGCTGTAACCTTTGTTAGTAGATATCACCTGTCAAGATTCAGGTGGTCTACCCTGATCAAATTTGATCCACCTCATTCCTGAAGGATTCCACAGCCTCTTGTCTCCTGTGGGACCAAAAGCAAAATGTCTTCTCAAAAGCATTTTCAATTTCCATTTGACAAATACATTTTTAATTTCTTTTTTAAAGTTAAGCTAGCCCTAAAGTATCTAGGTTGGTTTAGTTCCACAGTCCTATCCACAATCCCATGTCTGCCAGCACTTGTTTGCTCATCAGCATTCAAAAAATTCAAAATCAATACAATACTATATAGGATCCAGACTCCCTGTGTATTTCCCATCTTTTACTGCTAAACTTTTTCATGCTCTTCCTGTTTTCTTCTTTGGAAGTATATCCTTAAAAAATTGTTTTACTTTGCTCATTTCTAGTGACTAAGAGTAATCTTGGCGTTGAACAAAGGAACACACAAAGTGAATGTAACTTTGACAAGGGAATTTCTTTAAAAAGAGTGCATGAGCCACCACCACTGACTATTGAGAACATTTGGCTGAGTTGGCTTCTTCTTTTATTTGTGATATAGGTGATGATTGTGTCTTCTACCATTGGCAGGAGCTTGACTTCACAATCTGACCGTTGACTAATCAGGCACAAAAGTAAATGGGAAGGTAAGGAAATTTGGGCCCTTGTCCAGATATCTACCTTTGACAGAAAAAAAATGTTTTTCACATTATATCCTGGTCCATTTTTTGTGGGTATATGTGTGTTGGGGTTGTTTGTATGTGCTTACATGCGTGTAGATGTGTGTGTGTAGGCCAGAGGTCAACCTGTTGGTTTTCGCCTTCCATTGTGGGTTCTGGGAATTGATCCCAGGTTATCAACCTTGCAGCTATCTTTCTGGCCCCATTGTGTTAACTCTTAAAAGAGGGGTCAATAGTTTATCTTTAAAATATTATAATATTTTGGGCAATTTGTAGTGTCATAATGTCTCCACCTAGGGCCAGGGTTGTGTTATAACAACAAAAAAGGGTGGAGGGAGGGAGAAACAGTAGGTATTTTGGAAAGGAAGCTGAGACTAATTACCCTTCGAAATGAGCTTTATTAGGAGAGCTTTAAAATCATGTAGTTGGACCTTGTAGTAGGAGAATGTTTGAGGTAGATGGAACATCATTTCAGTGATAACATGAAGGGACCTTAAAGGGAGAGAGAGGGGAGGCTTCCTTTTAAAACCTGGAGAGGTGTTTCATTAGGAGAAATAGCTTAAAATGAAGAAGTAAGATAGTTGCTATGGACAGCAACAAGAGGAAACCTAAAGGAGAGCAAGAAATCCACATAACAGCGTATACCTATTTTTTTTTTTTTTTTTTTTTGGTTTTTTGAGACAGGGTTTCTCTGTGTAGCTTTGCGCCTTTCCTGGAACTCACTTGGTAGCCCAGGCTGGCCTTGAACTCACAAAGATCCGCCTGGCTCTGCCTCTCGAGTGCTGGGCTAAAGGCTTGTGCCACCACCGCCCGGCTCCTAATTTTTTTTTAAAGTTTTGGAGAACTCATGGGAAAGTCTCTTGCCAAGATGTGTGTTCTAACCTTCATAATGGGTTCTGTCAGTTTGTTCCTAGGGTTCAGACTGAAGGAAGGTCATATTCTGATTTCTCAAAGAGACAAAGAGGCCAGGTAATGGATCTGTGAGCTAACAAAGTGCAACTTGGATTTTATTCTTTTGATTAAAAATCATGCAATAGAATATATTTAAAAGAGTTAAAAAGAAATAATTTTTAAGATCTATAAAATATGGTTTGGTGATACGGCTCATCAGGAAAAGATGCTTGCTACCAATTGATTTGACTTCAATTCTCAGGACTGACATGGTGGAAGGAGAGAACCAACTTCTGCAAGTTGTCCTCTGACCTCCACATGCATACCATGGCACATATGTGCCCACATACATGCACAAAATAAATGGTGTAATAGCTTTTTTAATCTATAAAATAGGAGCTGGAAATGTGACTCAGTCAGTAAAATGCCTGCCATGCAAGTATGAGGTTCTGAGTTTGGATACCCAGGTTAAAAAGCTAGGCACAATACAATGTTTCTAAGTGTAGCACAGGGTGAAGTAAAGATAGGAGGGAGGATTCCCGGAGCTTACTTGCCAGTCACCATGTTCAGTGGGAACTCTTGTCTCAAAATAATGTGGACAATTTAGGCCATTCAATGCTCATGTCTGTCCTACACATGTGCATGTACATCCATTCATACATTGTACTCATATGTACATACCCCCCAAGCTATAAAATAGCCTCACTTTATCAAGAGGAAATAATCTTCCCTTTCTGGGTTTCAAAAAGCGCTGCTATATTCCCCTTTTCAAATTCTAAAGAGGATTTGTGCCAGTCTCTCATAGGGTGTTTCAAATTCTAAGGTGGAGCAATTCTGACACTTTACTTTCCTTAAAATTAGTGTATTGCATGGAAGCCCAGGATCTGGGCCACCACCTGTGGGCATGTTGGTGTTAGAGGGCTGCACTGCTGCTGGGCCCATACAGACCTGAATGACATCTACTGCCATGAGGGGCCATGACATTGTATGGGCCTGGGCTGCAGCCAGAGCCATGTCTGGGTCTGTGGCCCTCCTATAGCCAGGGTTCATGTTGATGTCTCAGGTTCCTATTGCCATCAAAGGCCAGGTGGATTCCTGGGGTCTGATCTGCCCCCTTCGGTCAGATGGGTGTTTGTGGACCACACTGCCTCTGGGTCCATGCCAGTCTGAGTGATCTGTGCAGCCACCTGGGGCCATGGCGGCGTCTGAGCCTGGGCTGCTGCCAAGAACCATGTCTGGGCCCATGGTCCAACTGCAGCTGGGGTCTGTGTGGATATTCATGGCCTGTAAGCCCTTCAAGCCACTTGAGTGACCAGGCCCCTCCCCCGAGGACCTCTAACTGCCAGGTTCCTCCCACAGAATACTCTAACTACCATAACTGTTAGACCCTGCCCCCACTCTGCAGAGCAAAAGGCCCAATCTCTGATGTAGGTGGCATTATTCTGTTCCTGCCCAGTTCCCGCAGCCCTCAGATCCAAGTAAACACACAGAGACTTACATTATTTACAAACTGTATGGCCATGTGGCTCAGGCTTCTTGCTATCTAGTTCTTATATCTTAAATTAACCCATATCTATTAATCTATACCTTGCTACATGGCTCATGGCTTACCAGTATCTTACATGTTGGTACTCATGGCGGCGGCTGGCAGCATCTTCTGACTCAGCCTTCCTGTTCCCAGAGTCAGAGTTCTCTTCTCTCTTTGTCCCACCTATACTTCCTGCCTGGCTACTGGCCAATCAGCACTTTATTTATTAACCAATCAGAACAACACATTCACAGCATAGAGAACATCCCACAGCACTCTGGACATGAAATCCTACCAGTCTCCACCCTGGAAAGCTCCAACCCCTTCCCAAGAAGCTCTACATAAGCCCCCTATTCTGTTCAGTTTGCTGCTGTTTCTTGCTCAAGCAAAGGCAGCCACACTCCTGGTTTTTTCCCTCCCAATAAATCTTTTGTGTGAGGTTTCTTATACAGTGTGACTTTGTGGTATTCCTTGACTTTCAGCTTCCAGGATACCTTTCCATCCTAGCTGCAATTCCTACTATATTGCCACCAAGGGTCATGTGGACATCAGGGGTCTGGGCTACCACCTAGGGCCATCTTAGTGCCCAAGGACTGAGCCTCTGCAGGGTGATACAAATCTGAGTGGGCTGCACTGCCACCCAGGGCCATAGTGTTGCCCAGGCCTAGGTTGTAGTTGGAGGCCACGTCTGGGTCCATGGCCCTGCCACAGCAGTGGTCTGTGGTAAGGTGCATGGCTCCTGTTGCTACTAAAGACAATGAGGATAGGTCTGTACAGAGTTGGCCCTGCTCCTCACTGGCTGCAGCACTAGGAAGAGCTGTCCCTGCCTCTCACCAACTGAAGCACTTGGGAGAGTGGGTCCTGCACCTTGCCTGGGCAGCACAGTAGAGCTGACCCTGTTGATGGTGGCACAGGTGATCCACCCCCATGAAAGTGCGTGGGAGATATGGCCCTGCCTCTCATCTGCCATATGGTGGAGGGGGCAAGGGAGAGAAAACCTCCCTCTCCCTTAGCTCTCACCTCCTGTGGCAGGTGGGATAGCAGACCCTGTGGTAATGAGAGTGGGAGAATTGGCACTGCATCTCACCTAAGCAGCACGTAGAACTGACTTTCTTGACAGGGAAAAAAGTGAGCCAGCCTGGAGGGTGTGAGTGCAGGGTGTGATCCCACCCCCCACCATCTGCCATGTGGTGGCACGGATGAGGGAAAGATGCTCTCCCCTGCCCACTTGCCCCTCGCCACCTATGATGGGTGGGAGAGTTGGTCCCAGGGACATAACATGATGGAAAGTTTTACCTGGGGCCTGCCTATTCTAAGAAGGGACCATTAAGGCTATCTGCTGGCTTTGGAGTGAGCAGGGCAAAGTTCAAGAGTCTGGAAAAGAAAAGAAGCTACCTCAAACAATATGTTTGTGTTAATCAGAGAGAACAAGCAGTTCAGCTAATCATTTATGAGACACAAAAAACAGAATTTAAAAGGCTTTGTGTCTGGCTTTCTCATGTGTAACCAAGGAAAACATTCCTTGACTCTGAGTTGCATGGGGACGGAAATTGCTTTTTGAGAAGCCCTTTTTTGGAACTCACAGGGCAGGCTTTGTTAAACCTTCAGTATTTCCAGGATAATGGCTTAGGTAAAAACTCAACATTGGAGCCACCCCTCCATAACATTTTATTGTTGTTGACGAAAGAATTTGAGATGAAGCTATTTCTCTACTAGTGAGAAGGAGAGAAATAGAAGTCTCACCAGTGGAGTACTCAGTATCCCAGAGGTGAGTGGGAGTTCTTTATATGGCATTGGCTGAATGGTAGGTTCTGGGACACATAATGTGCTGGTGCTCTAACAGGTCCTAAGTAAAATGAACCTAAAGGATTTGGAACTCTCTAGCAGCATTATGTACCCTGGGCAACTATCTACTCAAACCTGGGGATATAGCTTCAGTTTCATTTGCTCTACCATGAGTTCTAGCCTCAGTCCTGTATAAATAAACACATGAGAGGTGGGGAGATTGGCATGTCTGCAAATATCTTGAGCAGCGACCCTTTTTATTAAAATATTCCAGAGATGCCTATTCTGTTTGTGTATTTTTGTTTCAGGGTTTTTGAGACAAGGTTTCACACTGTAAACCACACTGGCCTAGAACTGTGATGCATAAGCTGGCCTTGAACACATTATACAGTTTGGGATGACTTAAAACTCTTCATCTTCCTGTTTCCGTCTCCCAGATGCTGGAACAACAGGCATGAACCAGTTAATTCTTTTTTAAAAAATCTCAAATAAAGCAAAACAAATTTATTCTGCTACCAAAGGCCTGAAATATACACCTTGTTGTATGTTTCCTGTGTCCTACCCATGGCCTTCTTTGGAGTAGTAATTTGGTTCTCCTGGGCAAACATTTGAGTCTTTCCACTGTGGGAGAAGCCTTCCTTAGGAAAGGTTGGAAACTATTTAAAGTATTAGGTGGGTAATTTGTGGTTAGGAAATCTGTAGACTGAAGTGAATACAAACTTGGAAGGAAGGAAAGAAGAAAGTGAGGGAGGGTGTTAGGATTCTGCCGCCACTCCAGCTGCATGACTGCACATGTGTAGTTCAGCAGCTAAGCAAGGGGTCTTACATCTTGCATCATCAATGTGGTGCGTGATCCTGCATTGAGCGCAACGTGGTCACGCAATCAGGTCATGCAATCAGTGTGTGTGTGTGTGTGTGTGTGTGTGTGTGTGTGTGTGTGTGTGTGTGTGTGTGTGTGTGTTGTAGCTCCATAATGTGCACGGGAATCCTTAAAAAGCAGGACACAGACTCCTCCCCCCTCTCTGTTCTCTCCTCTCCTCCCCTTCCCTCCCCTCCCCTCCCCTCCCCTCTCTGCTCTCTGCATGTGCTTCTCCCCCAGTCCTGGTTCTTTTGTCCCCCCCTCCTAATAAACCTCTGATACTGGGTTTTGTCATGGCTCATGCCTCATGACCTTTCTGCATGGTAAACAGTGCTGCTTAACATTTTTTTTTTTTTTTTGGTTTTTCGAGACAGGGTTTCTCTGTAGTTTTGCGCCTTTCCTCGAACTCACACAGATCCTCCTGCCTCTGCCTCCCGAGTGCTGGGATTAAAGGCGTGTGCCACATTTTTAAAACAACAGAGTGAGGGAGGGGGTAAAGGAAGGAAGAAAGAAAGAAGGAAAGAAAGAAGAAAGAGGGAGGGGGAGGGAAGGGAAGGAGGGAGAGGGGAGGGAAGGAGGGGGAGGGAGAGAGAAAGAAAGGAAAGAAAGGGTTAAAAGGTTTTCACCTTGTGGCCCAGGCTGAAACTCACATTTCTCCTGCTTCTGCCTCCTAGTGAGTGAATGCTGGGATTACAGGCACTTGCCTCCAAAGCCCAGAGAATACAAATCTTTTGATACTTTGTATGTCTTGGTGAACCTGGAAAAGTTTCATGTGCTGGAGAAATGCAAAAAGCTTTTGTAATATTGGCCTTTCAACTCTACATCACAGCCTAATAAAAACATAAACAGAGAATATATAACTTTCAGGTATTAAGTTCCTTTGGGCTTGTATTTTGTGTGAGGCCCTATAGTCTTGCAATTAGACACATTCTTTTCGCTCAGCCTGTAGGGCTAGGTAGTTACACCCACCTTTCACTATTTGCATATAGAAATAAAAGTAACTGATGACCATCATGTCACAGCTAGTAGCCAATGAGGCACAGGCACGTGAAACGGAGAAACCAATGGCTGCTGGGCCTGGCATGACACGTGCCATGCTTGATGGTTTCTACTAAGTCAAACTTTGGGCCACACCTCCAGCCACTCTGTTCAAATTCTGTATCCCTCCCACTTGCTCCCCATGGAAGCGTCAGGATTGGGTGAGGCAACAGTATCCTCCTATTAGGGAGTGGGGGGAGGGGAGGTGATACTAGTGCGCAGGCCCAAAAGGGTCGTGTGCAGCTCCACGGGGTTGCGGGGGGGGGGGGGGGGGGGGCATATATAAGATCTTCCGGCCCTGGCCTTGGAGCCCATTTTGCCCTGCCTCATACGTGATCATCTCGTCTCCTGGAGTTCTGGTCTGGAGGCCTCTTCATCAGGTATGGTGCTGCCCTCCCCCTGGCACCTTAAGGTTTCTGCGGTTTCAAGACCTCATCCATTCCATTTGGTGTCCTTTCCTTTTATAGCCTTCTGCTTACTTCCACTATAACCCTTTTTGGGAATGTGAGATAGGAAAAGTGTGGAGTGGAGGACATTTGTGAATGGGTGGGAAGCATAGCGGATTATTTGTTGTTTTCTTTTTCTTTTTTTTTCTTTCTTTTTTTTTTTTTGTTTGTTTTGGTTTTTCTCGAGACAGGGTTTCTCTGTGTAGCTTTGGAGCCTGAGCCTGTCCTGGAACTTGCTTTGTAGACCAGGCTGGCCTAGAACTCACAGAGATCTGCCTGCCTCTGCCTCCCGAGTGCTGGGATTAAAGGTGTACACCACCACCACCCGGCCGGTTGTTTTCTTTCTGTGAGACAGTGTCTCTATGTTGCACAGGCTGGTCTAAAATTTCTGGATTCAGGTGATCTTCCTGCCTTCTGAGAAGCCAATGCACTGGGCTTTGTTTGTGTTTTAGATAAGGTCGAGGTAGGGGAGTTTAGGCATAAGTGAGGATGGTATTTGGCAGCACAAGTGACTTTGGGTTGTCACTAGGATGTGATGGTGGGACATGGATGACTTGGGACCTGGAGACATAACTCGAAATGTATATTGGATGAGGCTGGGCCTGGTTCAGAAGAGGAACTGAGATGGCTGTGGGTTCTGGGAACACGCTGGAACTTGGAGGGGGCGATGTTTAGGACAGTCAAGAAGGTGCTGGAAATCGGATGGGTCAGAGCTTAGTACAGAGCTGGAATGGAGATGGCTGTGAGATCTGGGCACACGCCTGACTGGGGACGGGGGTTGATGCTTGGGCCAGTCGAGAAGGTGCTGGAACCCGGATGGGTCAGGGCCTGGTTCTGAACTAGAACTGAGATAGTGGGTGGTCCAGAATGGCACAGGAACAGGGAAGGGTCGGTTCTTGGGACACCAGGCATGGTTGGAACCAGGATGAAGCTGGATGGGGATGGGTTCTGTATGAGTGACACTTTGTCGTAGGTGGGGTCAGTGGAGGTAGGGGAGCAACTTTGTTAGAATTCCTTCTGTCTCAACAGCGTCCCTTAGTGGAGCGGTTGCTCAAATCCTGGCAAGGATTTTTTTTTTTAAGAATGTCTTACAACATAGTGGTGGCAGGCCTCAAACTGACAGATTAGCCTCAGTTAGCCGCCTTCGAGTGCAGGGATAAAAGGTGTGTACCACCATGTCAGCAAGGAGCTGTCTTTAGATTCTTGTGCAGACTCGGATTAGCACAGCCTGCATGGGCAGGGACATTCAGGACATACCATATTAAATATTCCTCTGCTTTGCATTGAACAGATCAGTGGGCAGGAACCAGCATCCCTGCATCACCTGTCTGGAAAGAAGCCAGAAGACTGCCAGCATCAAGTGCCAGTGCCAGCCAGCAAAGCCACTGTATTAACCACACTTCAGCGGGGCACTACATAACCAACAGCAGAGGTGAGCAGCTATTTTGGTAGTAACCTCTAAGTCTAGCAAAGAACAGGAGAAGGGGCTTCCTGCCAAGGTTCACAGACTGCAGGGTAGGACCGAAGTATGTCACCATACTTAGGGTGACAGCGTCTGTTTACTTTCTGGGGGCTTTTTCTGCCTCTGATTGCAGATTCCATATAATTTGAAACCATAATTTTTTTTTTTACTCAGTGCCCACTCCTCAGTCTCTGCTTACTTCCCTCTGCACCTGTCACCACCACCATCTTGTTACTAAGATACTTTATTGGTTGGAGGACCATGACATCACCTGTTGTTCCTCAAGGACCTTAACATTACCACATGGCACTATGTGATAACCTATGGTGGAAACCCAGATCCATACTATTCCTGTTTCCATGGCAGTACTTTAGCTTGTCACACATTCCTTGCATCCACCACTCACAGATCATATCTGCTGAGCTCTAGTCGTCTTTCTCATCTCCTGAGCATTTCTTCAGGAAGAGGAGAGTCTCCTGTGTGCTGCCAGTCTTGGACCCAGCAAGGAGTAGTCTGAATCAAACATATAGCCCCTAGTGGGTGGCAGTGTTCTTCTTCCTGCCCTTTCTTCCACTGGGTCTTTTCCAATGTTCCTAGGCACTAGTCTTTGCCTCCTAACATTGGCATTTTTCCCACAGGTACTTGCAGAATACATGGTAGAGTCCCTGGACTTCCAGTGAGGTTGCTGTGGCAGAAGGTCAGCAGGGTCCAGTGAGGTTCAGGGAGCTTTGTGTGGGAAGACCCTCAACAAAATGATTACAAGAGCCTGGGAAGCAAGACTGAATCTCTGAGAGGAGGAGAGGTGATAGGAAGTGTTAACTAAGCTCTTACTTCTTTTACATTTCAGGCTGTGGGAAACCCAGGACATTGCTGTCTTTCTACATGGCATCATTGGCTTAGGATCCTCTGAGTCCTAGGAAAATTCTGAGCTAATAAGTACCCTAGTGTTAAGTCTGTTCATAGAGGGTGGGAGTAATGGCTGTGGCTCTGCTAGATGACTGGTGTAAGGGGATGGACCTGGACCCCAAGAAGGCTGTGCTCATTGTGGGCATTCCTGTGCAGTGCAGTGAGGCTGAGATAAAGGATGCTCTGAAAGAAGGCTTACCTCCTTTGTGTGCTCACAAGGTGATAGGCAGAATGTTCAGGAGGGAAGATGAAGCTAAGGCAGTCTTAATTGAACTGACTGAAGTTGTCAATTATACTATGATGCCCACTCATATACCAGCAGCAGGGGGGGCCTGGGAAGTGGTAGTCAAACCCCGTAGCCCAGATGATGAGTTTATCAATAAGCTGACCTACTTTTTGAGAGATGAAGGAAGGAGAATAGTAGATGTGGCCAAAGCCCTGGGGTTTAGCATTGCCCCTACAGTGAGCACGGAGCTAAGGAATTCAGACCAAGACAAACCAGAAGGCTTGAAGTCTCTGTGCAGTAGCATGTGTTATCAAAAATTGAAAGTGTTTTCTGGCAGTCCCCTTCCAGGCCCAGGAGAAGAGACCTTTGAAACATGGTTAGGGGAGGTCACTGAGATGATGCAGTTATGGCAGGTGTCTGAGAAGGAGAAGAAGAGGCGTCTTCTAGAGAGCTTGCGTGGCTCTGCCCTGTCAATTATGCAGGCACTGTGGGATACCAATGACGACCTAACTATGGAGCAGTGCTTGAAAGCCCTAAAGCAGATCTTTGGGAATAAAGAAGACTATAAGATCTTACAGTTCAGATTTCTTCAGTTTTCTCAGAAACCTGCAGAGAAGCTATCTGATTACTTGCTGCGCTTAGAGCCCCTGCTGCAAAAAGCAGTGCAGCAGAGCCCCTTGTCAGCACACAGTGCAGACTCAATTCGCCTCAAGCATGTCTTATCTCGAGTCTCCCTGACCACTGGCCTTCGGGGCAAGCTGTCCCTCTTAGATCAGCAAGGATGCCCACCCACTTTTCTGGAGTTAATGAAACTCACTCGAGATGAGGAAGAGTGGGAGACCACCATGGTAGTGATGAAGGAACAGCAGAATCAGACAGAAAAGGAAAACAGGACCTGTGAGGCAACAACAGATCAGGTTACCACCCAGGCAGGGTTTTTTAGGGAGATCAGCACCCAGACCATAGGAGAGGAAATTACATCAGTGAAACGGAGGCGACTGTTATGGAGACACAGTGGTGGGGAAGAGGGGCTTATTAGGGAATCAGGTTTCGGGGCTGAAAATGATCCTGATGAGCAGAAACCCCATGTTGAAGCACAGGAGTCGGGAAACGAGAGAGGGGCTGGGGCTATGAGCCACCCCAACCCCAGAGAAATATAGGCTCAAGAGTTCCAGGAATTCCTTCCTCTAGCAGGCAACAGAGATACCTTGGCAAAATGATGGGGCAGCCCAGACAAATGGCAGGGGAAATGAGTGGTGCAGAAGGGCAAGACGGCCAAGGCCAGGGTAAGGCACCCTACTTGCCACTTGCTAGAAATGATTCCAACAAGCAAAAACAAGCTCTACCTAGCTCGGTGACTACCATATCCCAGGCCCATGGAGAGTACCGGAGAAAGGAATGGGGACGTACTATAGCCAGACTACAGGGTGATCCAGATCCCAATTGGGACACTAGGGAGTCAAAGGATAAAGATGGTGAGGCTTGGGGCTCTGAGCTAAGGATGCCCATTGGCACTGAAACAGCACGGGGTGTGGAGGAACCAGTCACAGGGCTGTCCTGGCCAGAGAGAACCAGTGCCTGGGGGGAAGTACAGCAAGGCAGGGAGACAGTGCTCCGCAGAGGAGGCCGCAGGATCCAGCCCGTCTTCAGGATCATCTACACTGCTCTAGGGGAGCCCCATGAGGGCAGTACCCTTGAGTCCTTTCGTGAGTGAAACCCCTGGGTCCCTGGACCCAAAGGCTCTGGGAGGCCAGTGCCAACCCAGAGGCAGTTTCCTTCTGGGCACCTTGACAGGACTGTGAGTGGGACAAGACACCAGTGCCCAAGAAGAGCCCCAAGCTGGGGGTGTGCACCCAGCACCATAGGATTCATGCCCTCAGCTGGCCTGAGAGCCTGTGAGTGTGCAGAACAGACTTTGTGTGAAGAGGAGGTGGAAGAACAGCAGCAAGAGGACTTGGGGAGAGGGGGTGAGGGTAATTTTGTCCAGGGCTGCTGGAGAATTCCAGAAAGCAAGCAGGGGGAGCCTGGTGAATACAACTGGGGAGGCAGCTGCCAAGGCTGGCCCCAAACCCTGCCAACCTGGGAGGGTGGCCAAGCAGTGCTGCCGAGGTGCCATCCTCCATCTGCCACCCATACCAAAAGGGTGGAAGTTACAGAAGAGGCCATCTCAAGGGTTCTGCCTGGCTCTCCCAACATGGATGCCCCTCTCCATTGCTATCCTGAGGCAGGCTACTCCCTGCTTTGGAACACCTCTCTTATCTGTCAGCCTCATACTGACCCAGCTGTCCAACCAGTCCCTTCCCCCCTTGTGTGCTTACCCCCGACCCATTGTTCCTGTACAAAGCTGTGAGTGAGGTGTGTGTTAACTTGAGCAGCAGGAAGCCCTGACTACCTGGTCAGGGTCACCTCTACACCCTGGCACATGTTGTGAGCTTCTGTGCCAGCCAAGGCTATGCTAGCTCCTCTCCCACCAGTGTTGTGAACTCCTTGTCTGCTTTCCTGGTGTACATCTAGACCAGCCTCCTGCTGCTCGTTCTCCTGCAGATGTGTGTGTTGTTACCTGATCAGGTGCTCCCCAGAATCCCCAGGCTCAGTCCTGGCAGCCAGTGGGAAGCAAGGACGTTGACAAGGGACTGGTCAGTGACTTCAACATGGGACTGTGCTGTGATGTTCAACTCCTGCTGTTACTTGTGACTATTTTCTAGGGTTGGTGGTGTTTTGCAAGCTATGCTCCCCAATTCCCTGTGATGGGTCTTTGTATACTCTAAGGCAGCACCACCGTGCAGTGAATCTCTTGAGAGAATTCCTTAAAGCAAAGGGCATTACCAGAGCTTGACAGGATTGACATTGACCAGATCTTGACAAGAGACAGATCTAGGGCACCCAAGACAATATATTGTAGCAGAAGGTCCTTGTATGGGCAGGGCTTGTGGCTTTTTGTGCCCACTGAAAGTTTCTGTGTTTCCTCTTTTTAAATGGTTTTAGTACAAGTTTTGCTGAATAAATTTCATGAATGTTCCAGCTGTGTCTTGACTCTGATGGGAGTGAGTTGGATGGCAACAGTGGTGGCTGGGTTGACACTGGCATGTGTACATGTCCAAGACCATGAGGGACTACAGTGGTCTGGATGGGAAGGAGTCAGTCTACTGGTAGCCAATGGATGTGGGATAAAATGATGGTCTTCTCAGAGCATTTGGCAGGAGCAGGAATAAAGGGGCTGCATGCTGAAGGGAGGGTGCAGTACATAAGGCAGGCCCCAGGATTCTTGTTGCAGCTCTATACTTGTAGAGGGCACAGGGCATCTATGTGACAGATTGACAGATATGGAAAGGACTCCAAAAGGGTCAGGGAATGATGCCCCTATAGATGTTGTGCATAACTCAGGGCATGGTGTTTTTCCACCCACTCTGTTCAATCTACCCCCTGACTGGGTAGGGGCCAGCTCTGTCTCCACTGAAGGATATTTGAGGACTAGTTGGACAGGGTGCTTGGCAGACTTGGGTGTCACAGGAAAAAGGGGGAATGAGGGACTATTTCAGACAGCCTGTCATAGCATTTTTCCTGTCCTTTTGTGGGGATGTGTATGTTGTGATCCCTAAGCAGGTATGACTTTTTATGTGCACTTGTGTGTGCATGTACCCACTTGTATGTTAGTGTGCATTTTTGACAGTGAATGAATAAGAGTATTGGCCAGTGAATAGGTATATATATGAGTCACTGTGTCTGTGAAGGAGCATGTTTTTGAATGTTGGGAGCATGTGTGCCAGTGTATGAATATCTCTGAATGTGAGTATCACTGAAGGTGAGTATGATAACATGTCACTGTATGTGAGAATGGGTGTGTCGGAGCATGAGACTGGACTCAGTGAGGGTCCAGTGTCTCGAATGTGAAGCATATGTGTGTTGATAAATGTAAATGTGTGTTACTGAATGAGTGTGACTGTCATATGTGTCACTACAGAGCTTGTAAACCAGTGTTTTATAAGGTTGGTGGGTTCTGACTTGATCAAATATCAGGAGGCAGAGCTTTCCTCTCAACACGAGCTTCGTTTTCACAGATTTCATGCATCACTCTCTCATGGCCCAGTATCATCTATAGTGGGTGCTCAGGAAATATTTATTAATGAGTGAGCAATCCTTCCCCTTCCTTTAGGTTTACAGCTCCAAGATTACCTCCCCCAACTCAGAGTAACTTTCTCCCCACCCCAAACTTTTGGCAGTCTTTGTTTCTTAATCTCCTGGGCACTAGGATTGCAGGCATGAGCCACCATATCCAGCTTGGTTTTGTAGTAAGAATGGCTTCTGGTAAACCACGTGCCCCAAATTACCAAGTTATTATACTCAAGTGCATATGTACACACAAAAACCAAAATGTTTTTTTAAAAAAAGGAAATAATACTGATGTGTAATATCTTAACATTTATTATAATTTGTATACATTAATGTGGGTTAGCAAATTTAGCTAGAAACACTAAGCAATTAAAAAGAAGTAAAATAATGCAAAACCATCCCTCTTTTCTTTTAAGACACAAAAGGGCTATTTTGTAGTCAAATCAATACCAACATTGCAACCTGTCTTTGAGTATCTTCCATATTTCTAAAACTCCTTAGATGGCAAAGTACACCTTTAAGGTGGGGAAACCATCCTACCTTGGGCCTCTTTACTGTGGATCCCATCTGTGGGGCCTGCACTGAGACTCCCAGATAACACCTCTAACCAAAGGAGTAACTTACTTTTCTCTTACTAATTCATTTGGCACCCATATGTTATTGCCTACAATCTGCCAAGTCCCATGCTCGAGCTGGACTCGAGAAAGACTAGTTGGTAATTAGTGTAGGGATGTGGCATACTGTACTCCTTCTCCCCTTCAGAGTACATGCAGCAGATAAATATGCAAATAAATAGAATGTTCTTCTCTGATTACTTGATAGGAAGAACAAGTATTTACTCAAATGTGCTTAGAACTCAGAGTCTAAAGAAAGAGATGAGCTTTTTTATAAGTAAATCAAATGAAGAAGCCTCCATTTTGCATCCCCAAATCTTGAGGGCTATTTTTCCTTTCAAGGAGCTTACAATTTAATGCTGTACCCAAAGGCAGCAAAGTGAAGTTGAATTAGAGCAGCATATTAGCAGACTGCAAAGAGGAACCCGCCTCTGCTCTGCCAAACATCAGCTTTTAGCACTTGGAGTACCTGGGGACCTAGAAGTTGATGTTGGTTTGAAACAGAATCAGGACTAGAAAACAGGTCACTGTGTGCTTAGGGCAGAGAGCCTACTGCACCATTCACTGGATGTCAATTAGATTACTGTAGTGCTTCAAGGAGGGATCCAAGAATCCCAGAGATGGAGAGAATTTCACACTTTTCCCATTTCTAAGAGTATGCTTCAGGGCAGTATTTCATAGTAGGGACCCTCTACACAGTGCCTGGCACATGCTCAATACTAGTTCAGTGTCATGATGGTTATTGCTTCTGGAAAAAGTATAGGCTCCAGAGAGAGACAACAGTGGTTCTACAGGATTCTTCCCACTTCTCTGAGCATTACTATGTTCATTTCTAAAATGAGAATATTTTAGAGACTACTAAAGAGATTAAAAGCCAGTGCTTTGTGGTAATGCCTGGTGTGTGGTGAGGCTTCAAGAAACTTTATCTGTTTTCTTCTCTACTCTTTTGGAAGCTACACACCTAAAATCAGTTCAGAGAATTTCTATGTGAAGTCTAGGAAACAGGACACTGAGGTTAAAGACTTGAACTAGCTATTAAAATTCAAACAGACACAAGATATCCCTTTTGTTAGAAGCCTCCTAATATTGTATCTTTTCAAATTTAAACCTGGGTAAACTTTCCAATATGTACTGACATACCTGACTGGAAAAACTCAAAGGAGAATGGGAGGAGGTAATTTAAATCTGCTACATAATTCAATCAAAAACAACTATTTTAAGAATTGTATGAGAAATTAAAAATACATACACACACACACACACACACACACACACACACACACACACAGTGATTAGCCTGTTGCCAACCCTTAGCATTCAATGCCTGTAATTTCCCTACTAGGGATCATCAACAGCATTTGGTTTGGTCCCTCAGAAGCCTCCAAAAGTCTGCATACACTGATACCTACACTTGTGCCCATGTCTAGCACACCAGGTCATCTGCACTCATTAGAAAGCCAACATATCTTAGGGAAGTCAAAGTGGAGTCCTTCATCCTGGGAGCAACTGAGATATGGATTTGAATTTCTAAGGTATAAAAGGCTATACATGTGTAATTATAACATCATTGAGATACAATACTAGATGTGTTATTTCAGTACAAGGTGGGCAGAAGTACAGTGAAACCAGGTAGGGGAGGATGTAAGGGAAGAACCAACAATTTGGGGGCAACTGGACAGCCAAATACATCTGGGGCTCATCAGCTTCTGTTCAGCCTGGAGGAACAAAAAGGAAACAGGTAGCAATGAGGGTAAGCATCCAATACCTGACAACCAGGTTCCCTTGGGGTTGGTAACTGTTACTTACAGTGATTGTGAGCCTAAGTCCAACACAAATGCATTTCCTGGAGAGAAGGCAGAGAGGGAAAATATGCTGTGTTCAGACACTTGGGACAGTCCCACTGGCTATTGGCCCAGAGGCTGCTTTATTCAACATCTTCGTTATTAAGTCTAAATCTATAGTCCAAAGGAATATAGCAGAGAGCACAGCACTAGAATCTGAGACCTGGGATGAGGTCCAGATTCTACCACATACCAACTGGGCATTTTTCCAGAACCATTTCCTTTCTACATTTTTATTTCCTTGTCACAAGATAGGCCCAGGTGTCACAGGGTTAGAGGATTCAGCTGAGGTTCTGGATGGGAGAGGTATTTCTTTAGAGGAACATACTATGATTCTAGCAACTTGGAAAAGGTCTTTAGGGAGGGGTTTTGTTCACATCACTTAAGATCTCAAAGTAGCATAGAGCACAGAACAAGGACTTGGGATTCTCTGATTAAATGACTGAGAATCATAGCAGGGTCCTGAAGTAAAACCCAGGTCCAAACCAGGGCAAACGTTTGTCTTGTTCCTTTAGTCTAATGAGGCTTTAGGCTGCTTATTCTATGGGCTTCCAGCACTCACCTAGAAGAGCTTCTCATAGCATTTCCCACAGTGGATGGTGTCACGGTGAATGAAGATCTGATCTAGGAGATCACCCATCGGTTTATTACAAATCCCACACTAACAGAGAAAGCAAAGTTGAGGTCAGGACTCAAAGCAGGTTCTGTAAGCTGATGGCACATCCTGAGCTTCCAAGGAGATAACAAGACATTGCAAAGATAGATTATAAAACCTGATCTAGAAAACAAGATAAAACAAATAAACACACAAAACACCAAAGTAAGCTGGTAGGGACTGGGGAGATGGCTCAGTCAGGAAAGCACTTGCTGTGGATTTGATCTCCAGAACTCATATAAAATCTGGGTGCAGAGGCACAAACCTGTAATCCCAGTGCTTGGGTGGCAGACACAGGAGTATTCCTGTGGCTCTGACCACTCCAGGGTCACTGAGAGACCCTGTTCTTGCTCAAATAACACAGAGGAAGGCATCCAATGTCTGGCGCGCATGCACACACACACACAGAGTGGGGGGGCAGGATGATCAGCATTCTGGCTAAGGGTCTCAGTTTCACAATTCAGCCCAGGTTGACTGAGTGAGATGGGCAAGTTATTGAAACTTTTCCAGCCTCTATTTCCTTATAAGATTAGGAGAGGGTGGAGGATATGAAGTTTAAGGTCCTGAGGAAGGTAATAGTGCTCCACAGAAGAGAAGGATGTTTTAGTAGCCCAGTTCTTCCCACAAACCCGTGTCCACAGGAATGTCAGTGGCAGGACTTCTTGGCACTATCCTTCCCGGCACCTTTGACTCCTTGAAGCTAGAAGCCCCAGGCTGGAGATACTGAGAGATCTGGAAAACCAGGCACTTTTTGGTCTTTTACTTAACTAAGCTGCTGACCTGACTCTCCTAAGGTATGTATGGATCACTTCTTTCTGCTGCCTTCTTCTACCCACCAAATTTGACTATAAATGCTGGAGTCCACCTCTTCAGCTGCATCTTCCCTCCACCTGCTTGACCCATTCATCTCTCCTCATCTACTTGGTAAGTGTCTCTCTAGCTCCTGCAGCCTGCTATACTTTCTGTGCACTTATCATGTCACTATTGGTCCCTGGCTCTTGGAACCTCCTATGCCCTTCTGGGATGACTATCACCTGGGCATCTCTCTGTCTCTCTGGCCTGCAACACTCATGTGGGCATCTCTCTGCTAAAGAAACGTACCCCCTCTCTTTTCCCAAAAGCCTCTCCCAGTCCACCTCTTCAACAGTTTTCCCCTCTACCTACTTTAACCATGTCTCTCTTCTTCTACTGCATAAGTGTTTCCCTGGAGCTCCCTGCTTTGTCCACTTTTAATACAAAAGCCACACTGGTGTGCCAGGACATTCCTCTTGCCCTACTGGACCCCTATCACATAGAAAGGGTCACCCCTCCTCTGTGATTTGGAACAGTTCTCTCTGACAAGTCTCTCATTTCGCTTGGAGATGCCCTAGATTGAAATTCTTGTCACCACTATACTCACTCCCTCTGCTCCTTTTGTTCTCAGCTCCTCCTGAATCTTCCTCACCTCCTGCTAGGAGCCTCAGTGTGACCCCTTCCTTGTCTCCTCCCAGTCAGGGCTACCAGCTCTATCTTTCCTTATGCTGTCCTGGGCCTCCAGTTTCTTATCTCCTCTTGAGCCTTATATGACCCTTTCTCTCTTCCTCCTTGGACTCAAAGATTATTAAAGTCTCACTGTCTTACTGCAAAAGGCTTGGTATATAGATCAATCAGTGGCCAAAGATTGGCACACTAGATTTTCAAATTCTCTCATATGGTAACAACTTCTGCCACTGCACAAACAAATGATCCCCAAATCTCTTATATCTAAACTTGCTATGCTCTAAGGTTTTTCTACTTTCCAGTCTTAAAAATCTTCTTTCTATCTAAGCCTGGCAATGGTAGCATAGGCCTTTAATTCCAGCACTCAGGGAGGCAGAGGCAGGTGGATCTCTGTGAGTTCAAGGCCAGCCTGGTCTACAGAGTTGAGTTCCAGGACAGGCTATGGAGAGAAACACTGTCTTGAAAAATCAAAAACAAAACAAAACAACAACTTCTATCTCTACTATTTCTTTGCTATCCACTCTCAAAGAAAATCTCTTAAAACTATGCTGTAAACTATGTCAGGATTTTTTAAGTTCCTTGGGTTGGTTAAAAAAAATCTGTAACAAATTTAGCTTAAAACTTATAGCAAAAAGGTTACAGTTAAAATCTTAATTTGCTACAACTTACTATTCAACTCTTGTTTAAAAAAATAGATCTATTAGAAGACAGATGTTTTTAAATAGCAACCACACGGCTGATAGCTGTCTTTACTAAGGTTAAAAAAGAGTACATGCCATGTGACTTCACCACCTTGATTAAAATGACTACATAGTATAAACCAACCAAAGCAACAATTATATAACTTCTTAGTACTACTGAGCCCTTGGCTTATCAGTGTATCTCCTTTTAGACTAAGGCAACAGCAGGTCTACAGAGTATTTTGGATTAAGATGGATTTTCATATGATGATCAATTCCTAAGGTTATAAAGGTCTACTTAGGTTAACAGAAACTGACTTAGAGATGTATGTCTAACCACTTATGTCTTTGCTAACTGTGTTCAATACAAGGCTTCTGAAAAATCTTAGATAAGGAACAACATATGTTTGATGAATAATATATATTTGATAAGTAAGGTTTATAAATTCCTAAGATCTACTTAGGTTAACAGTAAGTAACTTAAAGATATATGTCTAGCCTCTTTGTCTTTGTTAATTTTGTTAAGCTTTAGCCATTTGGAGAAACTGAGTCATACAAGAAACTGATATTCTGTAATGATGCACTATAAAAAAGATCAGGAAAGTTCCCAGTCTCCTATGGATTATATTTATGGTTTAAAGTTTACTCCATTTATGGCTTAAAGTTTTATTTTGATGCTAAAACATCTTCAATTAAATCTTCAACTCAATGTTTTAATGCTCAAACTTAACAGGGATAAAGCTATAAAATCCTAATCTTATAAAAAGCTACTAGCTTATTGTAAACTGTTAAAGTGAATTAATACATGGAAGTTAATGCTCAGAACTATGTTCTTAGTCATGCTAAGTACAAATATAATTTGCTGTGGGATGGTCTGTATGTCAAGTGTGTTGCTGATTGGTCAATAAATAAATCACTGATTGGCCAGTGGCCAGGCAGGAAATATAGGCGGGACAAGGAGGAGAATAAAGCTGGGAAGTGGAAGGCTGAGTCAGAGAGACACTGCCAGCAGCCACGATGACAAACAGCATGTGAAGATGCCGGTAAGCCACGAGCCATGTGGCAAGGTATACATGAATGGAAATGGATTAATTTAAGCTGTAAGAACAGTTAGCAAGAAGCCTGCCACGGCCATACAGTTTGTAACCAATATGAGTCTCTGTGTTTACTTGGTCGGGTCTGAGTGGCTGTGGGACTGGCAGGTGACAGAGGTTTGCCCTGACCGTGGGGCAGGCAGGAAAACTCTAGCTACAATAATTCATTTGCAGGGACATGCTTTATTCAGCCTCCTGTATGTGTTTTTAAGGTTAAGCCTAAAGCAAGTAACTAAAAACAAGTAAAGTTTGCTTAAAATCAGGTACAGTTAATAGATAATTGTACTCAAACTCTTCAGAGATCTGCTGAATATGGTGTTTAAAATGTCTAATGAAAAGAAGCTTCCTGTGATAAACAGAAATGTCAGCTCCTAGTAGCAACCCTAAAGTCTCCAAAGAAGATGATGAGGATAACCACGTGAAACTATGTCTTCTCACTGCTAATGTTTTAGGGACTCATGCTGAGAAATCCATCTTGCAGTATTGTTGGTGAGTTTCCCTGTCTATTGTTTGCTGACCTACCTTGTTAAGCAGGGCTTGCATGTTAACTTGGTTCTGTTTTTCTGGCCAGACACCCACTTAGTGTTTGATAAGTGCCACTGGCACAAAACAAACAAACAGACAAACAAAAACCAAAAAACAACAACAGAAAATTTTTTGACATACCCATACTCTGCTTCTGGATCAGATGGAATAGTACATGGCTTTTCCATGAGACGTCTTAAGACCTAATACCTACATATGTCCTCAGTCATTCTTCTACCTCCAAGAGAGCATCCCAAGAAAAATGGAGAACTACTTCCTCAAAGCAGCACATTAATTCTATAACTTTTAGGTTCAAAATAGATAAATTTAAAGTAACATTGAGGAAAACATTTTCATCAGTAAATGCACCTCCTCTCCCTCAGCTATTTAGTTCATTAAAATAGAAAAAGATATTACTTCATGTCTACATGACAAACTTCATATTTTGATTTTTTGTATTACTAAGCCTTTCTCATATCTTAAAGAGATAGGGATATAAACATTCTAGCTTTTTACACCATTATAGGCACACCATTTATAAAGGCTACTTTTACTAAAATGTGGTTATAGATAGAACCAACTTTCTGAGTGGACTTAAGGACTTCTTCACAGGGGGAAATTCACATCTGGTTCAGGGAACTTAAATAAAACCTTTGTTGCCAAGGAAGTCATAGGCCCAGTGGTTAAACAACTGCCATTGCTTTAGTAAATGAGTGTGATGTACTGACTAAGATGATGTCTATGCAGGCTGCTGAGGGATAATTGTCACCAACAGTCATACCTGGATGACAATCCTGCATGCTATACTATCAATACATGAGATATGTGTGCTGGTATAACCAATAACATTCCAGTTGGATTTAAGGCCAGCTTTATGGAAGGGAATTCACATTTCATACTGTAAGCCCTGTCAAAGGCAGTGGCTGGGGAGTGCATAGGCCCTGGTGTGGAAAATACTGATGTTGTTCTTTTAAATAGACATTTGTTCATAACCACAGATTATTGCTACTGTTAACTTTTATCAGGGAAGCTTCTTTTTGTAGTGAGAGGTGGTTACTCTAGATTTCTAATTGGTCATAGTGCTGAATGATACTATTGCTGAAGCATGGTAGCTCTAAGTGGGAGAAAATAATCATGTATCTGTATAACCCCTTTACAAGACCCAGAGAACATCACAGAAGAAGGAATGGAAAAAATTGTAGGAATCAGAGGGAAGGATAAACTTCTGTGGAACTCTGTTGTCCTGGCAAGGCATGGCTGTTGCATCTTAAAATCAGAGTGTCTATGATCACCTATGTGAGATCCTTACAAGACTGGGCCCAATAGCATTCCCTTGTAGAACTCACAGGGCAGCTCATGAAAGGGTCACTGGCACTTCAGGAGAGGTATATGAAGCATATTAGACTAGATACAGTAGGCCCTACCCCACCCCAAAAATATATAAGCAGTTAATGCTTGCTATGAGGAGGGTACTTTTCTTTGGTGCTGTAGCTATGTCATAAGTTACCCATGTTCCTATAGCCACCCCCTCACCTATACTCCTGTAATTAAAATTAACTCTGGTTAAACTCACTGTTTCACCAAACTAGACTTGAGTGGAATCATTTCGTTCATCTGTTTTTTGGTGTTCTATATGGGGTGAGAGGACATCTGCTCATACATTCCCCTAGGAAAATTTAATACAGTACCCCCCCCCCCCATTTTTGCCATCTTCTTCATGCCAGTTAGAATGAGCCATGTTTCTATGTTGGGACCTTTGCATTACTGGTCCTCCATGAGAAATAGACTCTGCACAGAACACCCTTTTTGCCTCCATTATGTTACTAACCATGTGGAACTGCCAACATTCCTCTCTAGTCAGCTCAGTGCTCTATTGAGCCTCTAAGATTGTTCAGAGCTGTGCGCAGAAATCCAATGTCCTCTATACTTCCATACTCTCTCATCAGATCTATGCTCTTTCTTACCTTAAAACAGTACTCATGGCAGCAGATGCCAAGATGTTCAAGGGTAATCTTTGGACAGTCTCGGATCTCATGGCTGCAGTAAGTACAGACCCCTTCAGTTGGTCTAGGAGACAGAAACAAGAAACAGGTACTCGGGCTGGTACCCATACTTCTTATATGATGCAGCAGATCTTATTTGGTGCAGACAGACCTAGGTTTGCCAGTATTCCCAGCTTCCCATTGTGTTTTATGTTGTATAACTGAGAGCCAAGTGTGTATATTGTGTCACCTATGCCAAACTGGTTCTCAAACTTGGAACTATTCTTCCAAACCAGTATTCATAGCCCTCTTCTGCATGCCTGGGACCATGAAGCCCAACCTTTCTCCCAGTTACTATCAAGGCCTCCTTATCTTTAGTGTGATTGTGTAGCCTGCTCATAACTCATCCTAAACTCCTAGAAGATACTGACTTCTGGATCAGTAGTATCCTCTGTTCTAAGATTCCTTTTATTTCTGAGAATCATCTCTGATCCTCCTATTTATTTTCTATCCTTAACAGGAACTGCTGAAAAAGTCTCTCTTCTCTGATCCTACAGGCTAAAATTAGGAATTCTATCTTCCAGAGATGTAGACTTGATTCTAACAGAAGCCCAGGATGTCACTAGCAACCAGGACCCAGCACTGCCATGGACACTGATGGTTTGCCATGTGTGGTGGTTTGAATGAAAATGGCTCACATAGGCTCATAGGGAGTAGCACTATTAGGATGTATGGCCTTGTTGGAATAGGTGTGGCCTTGTTGGAGAAAGTGTGTCACTGGTGGTGGGCTTTGAGGCTTCAGATGCTCAAGCAAGACTTGGTGTATCATTCTCTTCCTGCTGCCTGCAGATCTGGATGTAGAACTCTCAGCTACTTCTTCTCCAGCACCATGTCTGCCTGCATGCTACCATGCTTCTTCCCATGACAATAATGGACTAAATCTCTGAACTGTAAGCCAACCTCTTACACAGCAATAAAAGTCTTAGAAAGAAGTTGGTACTAGGGATGGGAGTATTGCTGTGATAGGCCTGACCATGTTTTTGTTTGGAGGAATTTCATACTTTGGGTTAGGAAAGGAGTGGAATGCTTTAAGTGGGCCTTAATGGGACATACTAGTAGGGACAAAGAAGACAATGGTGCTGAGTGTGATTTGAACTGTTGGGGCCCAGCTCAAGAGGTTTCAGAGGAGAATAATATTAATATGTGAAGCTGTGAAGGTGAAGCCTGGATTGCCTGGAGACTCCAAGATGTTGGAGATGCCAGAGCCATGGGATACCTGATGAGAAAAGCTGCTAACAGGGAGTGGAACCAGCCCAAGAGAGAGAAGTGTGTTTGGTCAACAAAGCTGCAAGGAGTTGGAGATCTGAAGATGTTTTGACATCAGACATGGAGATGCAGGGTTTGTAGGGAAAGCTAGTGAGCTGACCAACCCAGCTACCACCCTGCCCCAGAACCAGGTCTATGAGTTAGCACACCTCAACATCCACCTCATCGAAAAGCTGTTGGAGTAAGTGAGGGGGGCAGAACTACAGATCCAAAACAGCAGGATGTCCATGACATAGGACAAAAACAGGATATCCAAGAACTGCCCAGTGAGAGCTCATTATCATTATCTGTGGTGTAGCAGAAACCAGTGGCCTTGAGCCAGACCAATGACTCATGACCCTGGGGTCAGGTCTCTTGCAATTGGGAGAAAGGGCCCTGAAACTCACCTGTGCAAACTGTAGAGCCCTGGGCCCTGATGATATGAGATATGAGGGAGACCCAGATCTGAGGGTTCAAGAGCAGGAGAACTGGGCCTGCTCCTTGCTACAAGCTGCATTGTGTGAGCTAGCCAAGGCAGTGCTGGAGAGTTCATCAAGTAGTGGCAAGGGAAAGCATAGTGAGGAAATACTGGACCAAAACAAGACCCAAAACCAGCTGTGCAAACTACAAACTTTGCATCTCCATGTCTGATGTCAAAATAGTCTCCAGGTCTCCAAGTCATAGGAATGAACACTTGCAAGTGAAGATGAACAGACTAAAGGGTAAATGGTGTGACTCACTGGGCCACACTACAGCTTCCACAAGATTCTTCTTTTCTTTTTGTTGTTTTGTTTTGTTTCTTTGTTTTGTTTCTTTTTTGGTTTTCCTTTTAAATTTGGTTTTGTTTTTGGGGGAGGTTGCAAGGGCAGAGAGTGGATGGGAGGGGACAGGCAGATATGCGATTTAATCAAATGAATCATTGGGTTCTATTCTTAAGAGCCTATCCTGCTGTCAAGAGCCTCCTTGGGTTTTCTTTCAGACACTGAAATTTTTTTTCTCAGAAGCCTTTTGTGTCTATACTTCATCTGGGTTTACAGGCTTCAGCTGATGCAAATGTGACATCCTAATTGGGATAGTACCACCTTATGAAGTGTTCCACTGTGTGACTGTTCTCAAACAGATCAAAGGCTTCAAAGCAGCAGAGAAAAGACCCATGTGGAGATCTTCCTTAGCTCTCTCTCACCTAGGAAGACCTCTGTCAAAAAAAGCAGCCATACCTCTCAGAGGGTGGAGTGCCTTCATGTGGGGGTTTCTTCTCCAGGTTCAATGAGTCCTCAATGCTGCTGGTACTGCAGGGAATGTAATGGAGAAGAGAGCACATGAGCCAGCAGGATCTTCAGTTCCTTTGACCAGCAGGGAAAAAAGTAGAGTTTTACTACTTGTGGATATGTATGGGTTACTATGGGAACTTTCAGGAGCCCATACTCTGAAGAAATCAGAAACTAGATGTGATGGCTAGTTTTATGTCAAGGTGACACAAGCTAGAGTCATTTGAGAAATGGGAACCTCAATTGAGAAAATGCCTCCATAAGATCAGGCTGTAGACAAGCCTGTAAGGCATTTTCTCAATTGATGATTGACATGGGAAGACCCAGCCCATTGTGGGTGGTGCCATGCCTTGGCTGGTGGTCCTGAGTTCTATAAGAAAACAGGCTGAGCAAGCCATGAGAGCAAGCCAATAAGCAGCATTCCTCCATGACCTCAGTATCAGCTCCTGACTCCAGGTTCCTGCCTTGTTTGAGTTCCTGTCCTGATTTCCTTTGATGGTGAACAGTGATATGGAAGTATAAGCCAAATAGACCCTTTCCTCCCCAACTTCATTGTGTTTCATCATAGCAATAGTAACCCTGACTAGGGCAGAAATTGGTACCAGGATAGTGGGGTAGTTCTATGATAGACCTGACCATGTTTTGGGGAGGATTGTGGAAGGACTTTGGAACTCTGGGTGAGAAAAGCTACTTAGTGTTCGAAGCTTGGTGAGCTGTTCTGTGGGAACTTGGAAACTAAGAATGCTGAGAGCAATTCAGATGATCAAGGCCTGGCTTGTGAAGTTCCAGAGGGAAGTTTGAGAGAGTGTCCCTTAATGACTCTTATAACGGCTTTTGCATATTCTGAGTTAAGAATCTGTAGTTCTGGTTAGCTGGAGCTGAAATATCAGCTATGATTAATAAGAAACCAGAAGCACTAAAGTGAAACTTTTGTTTTGCTGAGATACTTGATGCTGGTCAGCTGGGGCTGAAGAAATCAGCTCTGATTAAGATACCAGCTTCAATGAGGTGAAATCTTGTGGGAAGTGTTTCCTCAGAGTTAGCACACAGAAGCTGGATTCCAGAGGAGGCCAAGGCTGTACCTTGTGCTGGCAGCTGAACTTGGTAGTGTAAGAGTCACCCAGGTGGTACTGGATTTGAAGGCATGAAAGGGTGGGTCATGGAGAACAGCCGAGGCTTGGCACTGTGTGGCAGGACTGGAATTTCTGAAGAGAGCCTGGGAGAGGCTACTATTGGTGAAAGTATAGCCCAGTTGTAGCAAGAGACCCCAACAGCAGCAGCCCAGAGCCTAGAGAAGACAAGCTGTGTGTGCTGCAGAGGGCAGAGCTGGAGAAGTGACCCAAGCACTTTGGAGGAGCCCAGAAGATGGTGAGTGGACCCCAGACATTGGATACTGAGTTGTTAACAGAGTTTGGTTTTACTTTTATTTGCTTGTGACTGTGCCTTGGTTGTTTCCTCTTGAAGTAAAAAAATATTTAATTTTATTTTATAGGTACCCACAATTGAGACATTGGATTTTTTAAAAGTTTCAATTTTAGAAGAGACTGGGTGTTTAAAGAGACTGAATTTTTTAAAGACTGTGGGACTTTTAAATTATAGAATGTTTCTAATGTAATGTAGATATTAACATGTGATCTTGAGGATGAAGAAGAAAGGAAAGGTTATGACTTAACAGTGATATGCTTGTGTGTCAAGATGACAAGGGGTCAATTATGCTGGGTACTTTTATATCAACTTGACACAAGCTAGAGTGTGGGTGGGTGGTTCAGCACTGAAAAGACATGGGAGTACCTTCCTTCATGGCATCAGAAAGCAAGCAGACAAGGTGATCAGTGGAAAGGTGTCTGTATATGAGGCCACCTAGCATGAAAGAACATGGGGGCTCAAGATGATTTTCTATCCACCTAACTAGACAGAAAACCTGGAAATCCATAAATCATGCATTAGCAGGCACCTGCAGTATTCTTCATTCATTCAGTAGCTACTCTCTACTGAGTCCTGAATGAGGGAATGGGATGTAGGAATGAAGGCAGCATTGGGCCTGGTACAGGTTATGACAACAAAGCTGAAACTTGTTCTTACCTGCCATAGTGTGAAGACACTGGCTTCCCAGAAGACACTTCACTAGCATTCATGTACTCCTTCACGAAGAGAATCCCTTTGCTGTAGAAGGAGCACAACAGAATAGGACGTGTACTAGAAGGTTCCAGGGGACTGGGCCTGGCCCACAGAGGAGGGTCAGTGGCCCCTGCACAGTTTGATGGAAATACAGAAGCTCATGTGAAGGCCTAGGATAGAGGGGCTAGTGGGCCTCACAAGCCAGGCTGCAAGGGTAGCTGCAGACAGAGATGCCAGGCTGTTGATGCTATTGTCACGTGGGCTCAAATCTTAGCTCTTGTGTTCATTTCATGTTTTGTCTTAGAGATGTAAAAGGTGGCTCCCTGAAATCAATGGTAGCATGCCCTCTTCCATAGAAGCCTCAAGCCTCCACCCCTTTCCCAGACTTCTGTGAGTCAGTCCCTTCGCTTTCCTTTCCCTCCTCTATGGCTGAAGCTTTTCTCCATTCTACCAACAATCAGAATGTTGTCAGTGACTGAATGATGGACAGCTGTTTCTTTCTACTCAGCACCTTACCTGTAGCATTTACCTGCTACTTCACATTCCCCTATCAATCATGTTTCAGGGGCCTACAAGTCACCTTATTCTAAGCCTTTAGAAAGCCTCTGCAAGCTTTGGAAACAAGGTCTGCTTCATGCTGGCTCAGTGTAGTTTCATTGTTGACCCTCAATTCCCTGCTCTAGTCCTCTGGCCTGATATCAGCAGAGAACTTTTTTTGGTATCTCAACACACACCTCTCACTCAGTAGGCTCCCTAGAATGGCACCCCTTCTTGTAGACTAAAAGGTATTCAATAGTACAGCTGAAGGAGTGAATATGAGAGAGAGAGAGAGAGAGAGAGAGAGAGAGAGAGAGAGAGAGAGAGAGAGAGAAACAATGGCCTGGCCTCCCTGGCTTCCATGGGTCTTCCCAGGCATGTCTCCCAGGGATGCTAGCTAGCAAAGCTCTACAGATAGCAAAGCCCTGCGGCTGATTGCATCTGCTAGTGTCCTATATGTGCCACTTTAGCTTCTTGTTGAGATGAGAAGAGGGAAAGCATGCTGCAGGACCATGTCTAATCCTACCAATAGGCTTGGGGAGTGCAAGATTTATACTTGAGGAACTAAGAACTATATTATATCTGTCCATTTGTTACAGGATGCTAGGAGTTGTCAAAGAGAAAGCAACACAGAACAAAAGCAGCATCCTTTACTTGCAAGGAGGTTACAGGGAACCTCCATGCCTAAGAACATTGCAACTTGCTAGATGCCCCTTCTTACATAGTTGAGCTGAAGTCCAGCTCACTTGAGGCAGCTGGAATATGCAAGTGAGTCTGTTCAGAGGTGGTAGCAACATTAACAGTGACTGTGCAGCTTGAAGGGCCTTTCAGCCTGAAAGAAATGGAGAAAAGAGTGAGCATGTCTCTACTTTCAGAGTTAAATAGTGCTTTATGGACTAACCTCAAGTTTGCCACTTCAAGACCTTTGAAAGCATGCCAGTGCTGTGGGATGTCTTTCTGTATGCTATGAATATATGTTGTTCCCATTGGTTAATAAATAAGCTGCTTTGGCCTATGGCAAGGCATCTTAGAGGCAGGCAGGAAGAAGAAAGGCAGAGGTGGGAGAGACCTGAGCCAGCTGCTGAATGAGCAACATGTAATGGGATGCAGATAAAGCCACAGAACACATGGTGATACATAGATAAACAGTTATGGGTTAGTTTAAGATATAAGAGCTAGCTAGCAAGAAGCCTGCCATAGACCATACAGTTTGTAAAGAAAATTAAGCCTCTGAGTGGTTATTTTATAAGCGGCTGCAGGACTGCAAGGCTGGGCTGGACTGGAGAAACTTTCTGGCTACATGCCAGTGTTTTGGGACCAGTAGCTGCAAATCTTATTATTGCTCTTGAATGTTTCTCAGAGATCAGTGAATAGAGCCTCTCTCTATACTCATGAGAAAATCTAGGTAAGGATGGCAGGAGACACAGCCCACTTCAAAATGACTCAGGAGTGAAACTTCCATATTTCAATTTCTACTCTAATTTCTGGACTACAGCCTAGGGCCTTGACATTGGTAACTTATCTATCAGGCTACTGGGAATGTGGCAGCTAGGAGGGAGCAGCTGGAGAAAACAGTATAGTTTTCTAGTTTGGAAACCAGACAAGACAATCCTTTTGTAGGGTTAACTCCCTCGCCCCATACCAAACTCCCTGGAGAACAGGAGACTATGGGAAGAGTTAGACTCAGGCGTTAATGAGAAGGCAGATCAGATGCACCTCATTCTGCAAGACACCAGTCACTTTGGCTGCAACACATGGCCCTGGTCCTGGATGCCAGCCTCCAAGGCAGCTCACAAGGCCTTTCTTTGGCCAGCCCTTACTGACTCAGTATACATATCCCAGTGATTAATAGTGCAGGCTCTAGGCTCTTGACTATGAGCATTCTAATTCATGTTAGGACCCTTCATACCGAAACAGTGAGATCCAGGTGTGATAAGAGACCCTGTCTAAAAAATAAAGTAGAGAGGCTGGGGAGAATAAAAGCACTTTCCACACAAATTTGAGGACTGGATACATATAAAAATCTAGGCAATGTGGCAGCCACCTATAATTTCAGCACTGTTGAGGTGGAAATAGAGGATCCCTGAAGCAAGGTGGCTAGCTATATTAACAGGAATTGGCAAGGTCCAGGTTAGCAAGATATCCTGTCTCAATAAAAAGAGAATTATTAAAGATATCTGATGCCAATTTGGACCCACATACATGCACCTGCACCCACCATGTACCTACACATGCAAACATATGCACACATACCACATACATACCCATGCAAAACATTAATAAAGTGGAGAGTGATAAACAGATTTGAGCTCATCTTCTGGCCTCCACATACTCATACATGGTAAGCATGCCTGCACACACACACACACACACACACACACACACACACACACACACACACACACACACACATGGCAACAGTAAAGAGACAAAGTAAAAAAACATTCAAGTTTCAAAGTTCTTCATCCCTAGTGGTAATGAAGCATTTCAATCCCTTCCCAATGATCTCCTCTCCCTAACCTACAAAAGCCTACCTCCTGTCCCCTGTTCACCTTATTCTATCCCCATCAACCACAGGGCCCGTCTTTCAGGCCCTCTTTCCTCTTCTTTCTGTAGGTTGCTTTCTTCAGCTACTACAGGTCTTCCCTGTTAACAGTACTTTGCCTGAGCCCCTCTCTGTCATAGCACAAGATATTTTTTTCTTGGCTTATTACAAACAGAAAAACAGTATGCGCATCCTGGTGATTAACAGTGCAGGCTCTGGGCTCTGACTATATCCTAATTCTTGTTAAGACTCTTGGAACTGAGAGACATGGAAAGGCAAAGGTGAGAACAAGACAGTCAGTCAAAATCAAGTCAGAAGGAAGAATAATAGCTGGTAAGCCCAAGAAATAAAGGAATACCGAGGATAATAAGCATGTGCTGCCTTGATCAGCAGCCTCTACTGCAATCCTGCTAAGGCAGTAACCAGTGACAGCTGCCAAGGAACCCATGATGGATGTGGAGTTCAGAAAGTTTCATCACAGAAATGGAAATGAAAGTGACCTTGTAGGAATAGAGAGAATGCCATCAAGTCATGCAACAACCCTTAAGCCCACATTGTAAATGAGAATTGACAGAATATTTCAGGATAAAGAACAGTTGTACTAGACTTTGGGAAATAAAGCGTTTTTTTTTTTTCCAGTGTGAAAAAATATTAGCAACCTTGGCATGGTCAGGTCCTGCTTTTCCAAGGCCAGGAGTCAGAAAGCTCCCACTATGGCAGGCCTGAATTGCTCACAGAAAGTGAGAGAGGAAACATTGTTTACTTCCTACTGTCTTCTGCCTTGGTCTTTCCTCCTCTTGCAGAAAACTTCTGACCCTTATTTCCTCAAACTACTGCTGTCAGCCCATTTCAAGCACCACACACTCCTAGGTCAGCACTACAGAGGTGATTTATTGCCTTACTGGTCCATCTCAGGCCAAACTGGTTGTGGTGGCATTGAGAGAACTTATCCAACTGGCAGCCTTTAAATATGGCAATAAGTCTCATCCATACCAGGCTCTACCTTTCTGAGACCTTACAACCCCATGAATGCAAAAATATCCCATATCTTTAACTCCAACCCCACGTTTTCAGGCTTTAACTGGCTGCTGGATAACATGGTGCTCTATGCCAGTCCTGGGCCAGGGGCAGCAGACAGCCAGTTGCAAGCCCTTACTTGTTGGTACTATTGCCCAGTTTGGTTTGCTGCTCAGATCTGCTGGGGCTTCTCTGTGGCTCTGGAGTGCTGGGATCTGCAAGTTGTTGAGTAGCCACAGCTCGGTCTCCTTGGCAGCCTCGTGGGGGGTCAGGTGTCTCCTGCCAGGCCTCACTGATCTTGGGGGCTGCATTATTCTCCTTGCAAGCAACTGGAGTGCTGAGAAAAAATAAATATTGTATATATTATGCTGAGAGGAGTAGAGGCCTGACCTTTGCTGGGTCTCTGGGGTCTGGACGTCACTTACCAAGGGCATTGGGGAACCCATCTCAAGAGCCAAGCAGCCACTTAACTCTCAGAAACCAGGCAGTCTCAAAGTGGCAATCACAGTATAGTCACCTTGGTTTGGTTTCCATGACTTCAATCTTTACTAATTTTTCCATTTATCCAAATATTTCCTTCTTGGTACCACACCCAAATCATCTTCCTTCCAGGCCCTTCAGTATTTTCCTTCAAATTTCTGCCTACATGGTTTTGCTTCTCTCTTATTTTTACCATTGTGATGGTTAATCTCGACCACCAACTTGATGGGGTTTAAAATCATCTAGAAGACATACCTCTGGGCATATATATGGGGGTGTTTCTAGAGATACTGAATTGAAGAAGGAGGGTTCTTCTTGAATTGGGGTGGCAACATGAGTTGAGACCCTGAACGGAATAAAAAATGAAAAAGGAGGAACAGAGCTGAATAGCCTTCAGCTCTGCTTCCTGATTGCATATGCAATGTGACCAGCCATCTCATGCTCTAATGCCATGCCTTCCCTACCATAATGGACTATTTCCCTCAAGCTGTGAGTCAAAATCAATTCGGCTCTCCATAAATTGCTTTTTTCAGGTGTTCTGCCACAGCAATGAGAAAGGCAATTAATGTTACTTTTTTCCGATTTCATTTCCTTCCTTGCTTAGGATTTTAGGAGAAGACACTCATTACTACCTCTGCTTTTCTCATTTTGAGTTAAAAAAGAAAGCAGAAATGTAGAGAAATGGCTACTGATTAAGGTTTGGAGCCTACAAGTTTGTAACCAAAAGGAAGGCTCCCTTTACATCCCTGAACCACATGGATTTACCCATCCAGCTGACAGCGGCAGCTAGCCAGACAAGTAGCATGGGGATTTTGTAGAGAAAAGCAGAGAATAAACACTGGCTTCCAGACTTCTTCTCATCCACACCCTTTACTTGTTACCTATAAGCTGACAAGTCTCAGCACTCTAGACAGAGGTCATATCTTTACTCAATTCCAGCCTAGTAGGTTGACTTATCACCTGGATCCTCTACAAGCACTTCAAAGTCAACATGGCCCAATGACCTTAACATCACATCTGTACAGCAACTCCTCTAACTTCCTCATCCTCAACTAGTTCCTTTCAGTGTCCACCCTGTCACCATTACCTTTAATTAAAGTCAGCAACACCTGTAGCCTTATTAGATCACCCTCAGCCTGAGCCACAAACTCTGTACAGGTCTCCTACCTTGTGTGCTGTGCATCTCCTTGGCCTAACCCCACTGTAACTCATCTTGTCAAGGCTGTCTCCTATATGAAAACCATGTTTGTTGGCCCCTTGGCTCCTCAGGAGCAAGTGCTTGCCTAGCCCCCTCTCAGTGCTTTCTGGTAAGTCACAAATTAGCTTTCATTCCTGTGGCTGGGCACACAGGGGCTCCCTAGTAAGACCTTACTCAAGGTCAGGGAATCTGGGCTTGCTTTACCCAGCAGGGCTGCATAATGGAATGATTTGACCACAGGTGTGGTTACCAGGTGTTTTGAAGGGTCTACACTTGGCTGTATGTTGTGCTTTGATCTTGAAAGGGGGAGGTCTTTTGCTTTTCCCCTTGGTATTGTATAAATCCCTTTGGAATACTTTGGAATAAACCTTGAGGCAACTGGGTATTGACCCAGGGCCCTCCCGAAGCTATCCTGTGTCTCTGTCTTTCTTAGGGTCTCCTTTTATCTTTCTATCTAATACTTCCTATTTCTCTCTCCTCCCTACAAGATCCCTTTGACAAGTTGCAGCTGGACTCCAGCAGACTCCCTCACATTCCCTGTAGTCACCCTGACTCTACATTCATCATATACCCTACCCTTTGCCAGGCCTCTGGTTTCTTCAACCTGGAATGCCTTCTCTAGCACATCTATTGGGGGAAATTCTCCTTAGCTTTCAAACCTAGTTCCAACCTCACTCTTCCTGTAAAGAAAGCCACACCACTACTGCCCATCCATAACCAAAGGAAAGGAAAACAGGACCAGTCACCTTCTCCTGCATCTGTAGGGTGTACTTTTTAAAACTTATTTTAAAACTTTTTGTTGTCTCTTCATTGCACTTGGTACTATATTACATAAGGGCAATTTTAAACAAGCATTTTGTATACTGAACACATTTCCCCCAGACACCTTACCTCCCATTTCACACACCCCTCCAATTAACTCCCTTTGTTCCCCTAGCCAGTTTCATTTCTATGTGGTATCATTGATTTTATGTACCTTTAAAAAAATCTAGAAACCATAAAATAGAGAAAACATGATTATCTTTCTGGGACTGACTTAATATGGTGATCTCCAGTTACACCCATTTTCCTGCAAATGACTTAACTTTTTATGGCTAAAAAGAACTCCATTGTGCACAGAGATCAAAGTTTCTTTATCCACTTCTCTGTAGCTCGATACCTAGGCTGGTCCAATACCTTGGCTGTTGTGAAAAGTAGGCTGCATGTATTATAGCCCTAAGTATACAGACATGAAGCACTGAAGGAAACCACATGATGTGACAATAACTACAAAGTTGTTTCATCAATGTCCTTGCTCAACTGTACCTTCTCCTGTCTCCCTGGTTAGAAAGAGTCTTGACTCTCAACATTTCTGTCTCCTGTGAGTAATCTTTTGCTTTGCTCCTCATGAGTGGCTAACACTTTTGCTTGTACCCTAGAAATCACCAAGCAGCACAAGCACTGTGCATGTAATCTGTGTGCATGCCCAGAGTTGTGTGGAACAACATGGTGTGGACTGAGCCTTCTCAAGAGTCTAGACTTGAACATCTGCCCATACTTCACAGTCACCTCTATTTACAGTCACAGTACCCATCAGTCATGTACAGAGACACATCAAAACCAACATTCCTCTTCACTCTTTATCTTGCTTTCTCAAGCATGTTCTCTTCTTTGTCCTGTGGCTGTCTATGTTTCACTTTATTACTCTTTTTCATTCTATTTCTCCCTCCCTCACAGTCTGTGTAACTCATGCTCTCTGTTGTTGTTGTAAAAAAATAATAAGCAGCACTGTTACCGGGTGAAAATGTCATGAGACATGACAAAACCCAGTATCAGAGCTTTATTAGGAGAGGGAGGGGGATATAAGAGAGTAACCAGGCCTGGGAAGACAGAGACAGAGAGAGAGAGAGAGAGAGAGAGAGAGAGAGAGAGAGAGAGAGAGAGAAGGAGAGAAGGAGAGGGAGAGAGTGGGGGGAGGAGAGAGCAAAGAAGAGAAGGGAGGAGTCTGTATCCGGCTTTTTAAGGATTCCTCTGCACATGCACAAGTGGGCTTACAGAGCTACACCACGCATATGCAGATTGCGTGCATTACATAATCACACAGCACATGGATGATGTAAGACGTAAGATCCCTTGCTTAGCTACTGAACTGTGCATATGCAGTCATGAAGCTGGAGTGGGGGCAGAATCATAACAGTCATACTTTTTGACACCATCATTGTATAAATAAAAATAGTCTTCATCATCCCTAGGACCCCACACTTGTACACTCTGGGAAATTGCCAGCCTTCTTGATTGATTACAACCCCATCCCAGCTTCTTAAATCTCAGGAAGCTGTCCACACTGCCTAAGGACTAGGCTATCAACATCCTGAGCATATTCAGAGAAGAATCCAGCCAATGGCCTGGAGTGAGAGAAGCAGCTCCCACCTATGTTGTGGCCCTCACAGAAACCTTGGTCAAAGGCATCAGAAGGCCAGTGTAAGACCTTACCTGCTGACACAGGCCTCAAGTTTGATGACCTGATTGGGTACATCAGGGCTGCTCTCCAGCTCTGGGGTGCTGGGATCTGCAGAGTATTGAGTGGCCATTGCTGGGTCTCTCTGGCTGCCTTCTGTAGCTCCCTCTGTCTCCTGATAGGCCTTGATGGTCTTGGGGTCCACATTCTTCTCACAATCAGCTGAGGGGCTGAGGAAGAACAAGTGTCATATAGAAAGAGGCCCAAGGGAATGTCCCACTGCACTCTGATTTTCATCTCTCATGGGTATAGGATGAGGACACTCTCATCTAAAGAGAGGAGCCAGGTACTGCTGCTCCCATGTCACTGAAAAGGGATGCCCCCATGTATCATAAACACAGTAATGTTTTACACCTGAAGCCATCAAGGACAGAGTGTCTTCCTCAGTTTTCCTGCATTGGCCTCACCATCGTGTCTGCACTGTACTCTCAATGGTGGGGACCACAGGAAAGACAGTAGCTGCTGTTAGATAGTGTCCCATCACCCCTCCCATCACCATTCCTGTCTCCATGGACAAAGACAAGGTCAGATTACTGAGGTTGTGACCCTAGCATTCCAGCATTCCCTCTTGAATCACTCCAAATTAAACTTTCCCACAAGATAAGAACACGACTACCATCCCTGGAACTCATTTATGGAAGTTAAACCCATAGCAGGCAGGTATGATGATATTTTATTTGTATTAAAATGTTATTTGTATATTAATAAATAAAGTTGCCCGGGGGTCAGAGCTATTAACAAGCCATAGGAAAGCAGGGCAGTGGTAGCGTACGCTTGTAATTCCAGCACTTGGTAGGCAGAGCTGGGTAAATCTCTGTGTGTTCAGGGATACAGCCATTATTGGATACACATGCCTTTAATCTCAATACCAATCATGGAAAACCTGGAGGCCTATACAGACAGGCCGTGAGGAGGCGGTCATGTGGTTGGGTTTACAACCAATGAGAAGGCAGGACAGGAACTCTATATAAAGACTTTAACACAGGGGTAGCTCTGGTTCGGAGAGGTAGGACCACTGCAGGAGGAAGGGTAAGGTTTTAGCTCTTAGCTCTGATCTCTTGGCTTTCTTCTTTGCATTGGTTCTGTGTTTCTTATTTAATAAGAAGGTTGGTTACATCTACATTTGGCACCCAACGTGACAAGAATCCATTAAAAACCGCTTGGTTTGGCTTGGCGGCGGGTCCGGTTTCCGACCTGGACAGCCCGCTCCCTAGCTCGGGCCCAGGCCTGACTGACCCGCAGCTGGAGCTACTTGCAACTGCTACAAACAACTCAGGCCTGCCCTGCCGAACAGGGCCCCTGCCTGTAAAGCCAAGGCTTGACTTGGCTCAAGCGGCTATGCTTTCTCTCCTCTCTCTCTCTCTCTCTCTCTCTTGAACACCAGGTGGCTGTTTTGAAATTCCCTGGGATTCTACTGTTCTACCCAGACTTGGTAAGTCAATTAACATATCTATTTAAAAGAGAATTTTTTTCTACATTAAAAAAAAATGGGCTTTATGTGTACATTGGAAGAAAATTGGGCTTTGTTTGAAATTTTAGGCACTCTGACAATGGAACAACTATATGAAAAGATTAATATTAATTTTTGACTGGATAAAGCTAGTATGTGTGTTGAGAAGAATCAGGCACTATTTTCACTTGTACTATAGGTCATTTAGCAGTATCCATAATTCCTTTCCTTTAGAAGCCACCCTTGGTTGTAGCATCCAAAAATATCTCGTTATTATGAGATGACACAGGAAGACAGGGGGTGAGCAGGGCAAAC
Source organism: Peromyscus californicus insignis (assembly GCF_007827085.1). Classification (NCBI taxonomy): domain Eukaryota; kingdom Metazoa; phylum Chordata; class Mammalia; order Rodentia; family Cricetidae; genus Peromyscus; species Peromyscus californicus. Next base: position 133,476,935 of record NW_026294391.1, on the reverse strand, counting down.
CCCTGATTGAGAACTGTTACCCTTAGATTGGTTCTGTGTATACTGGAGAAGAGAGGAAATTGAAGAGCTTAAAAAAATACTGGAGACATATGCTCAGGAAATTAAACAAAAATCTCAGAAAGTGTTTTATTATTAATACTTTTCCAGGCGAGGGGCTGGAGAGACAGTTCAGCAGTTAAGAGCACTGTCTAATCTCCAGAGACCCTGAGTTCAATTCCCAGCAGCCACATGCAGCTCAAAACCATACGTCTCTGCAGATACTTCGCCCTCTTCCGACCGCCACTGACACTGCATGCAGATGGTGTGCAAAAATACAAGCAAGCAAACACCCATACACATAAAATTTAAAACTTTTGAATGAAAAAAAAAAAAAACTAAAACAAAAACAACAAGAATTCTTAAGCACACCCAGAGTTATGAAACCCCGTCATCAGGAATGTTTGCACTGAGTTTGCACTGGTAAACATCAAAGGAATGTACCTCTTGGATCCTGGGCTCTATAATTGGCCAAATTTAGATTCTATTCCTAGTTCTGCTCATCACATGAATGGACCCAAGTTTCCTTCCCTGTCAAATTGCACAATCATAAATCTTTCTTGGCTTGGGGAATGATAACACCAGATCAATACACCAGCTGGAAGGTGACGTTTCTGGTCCTGACATTAGGCTCTAAACAAATTTCAACAACTAGCTTGCTGAAGTTTCTCTTAAGGTTTATCTTTTTTTTTTTAATTTTTTTTTTAAAGATTTATTTATTTATTATGTGTACAGTGAGTGTTCAGCCTGCAGGCCAGAAGAGGGCACCAGATCTCTATAGATGGTTGTGAACCACAATGTGGTTGCTGGGAATTGAACTCAGGACCTCTAGAAGAACAGCCAGTGCTCTTAACCTCTGAGCCATCTCTCCAGCCCAGGTTTATCTTTAAGCCTGTTTATTAGGACAACTCGGCCACAGGTATGGTTTTGTATAAGTCACTTAACCTTTGTGTTTGCTTCCCCATTTACCCATCTCACAGTTATTGGGACAACTTTAAAGCACATAAAGACAGCATACTGTAACTATTATCAGCTAATATTTTCAGAGTGTTAATTGTTAGTGCAATTTAAGAGAAGAAACAGTGCATAACAAGGCCTGTAACTTAGAGGGGAACTGTCCATACCACCTCCCAGCAAATTATTTAAAGTAAAAAGGCAACTGTAGTGATGTGAAAATCACCTTTATGTCCATAAACCACAGCAGTCTCTTCTTTGGATTAAAACCTGATAGATAAAGTCTCATTATTATACTAAACGAGTCCCTATTCTGTCATCCCTTACTTAGTCAGCAGCTACTCTATGCTTTGGAACATGCTAGGAACATTTTCTCCACAGGGTTATTGGATTTGCAGTTATGTAGCTTCAGCTGTACCCCTTCTTTCTAGAGTTGATTCTCTTTGCTCACTTGAACTACCTCCACCACCCCCACAATCCCTTTAACAAGTATCCCCCTGCCCACCATCTCTATATCTTAGAACCATAGCTGTTACCTTCAGAGCACTGTCCTTCCAATAAGACATGGGGACCTGGGTTTCAAGCCTTTGTTTTTCATATAAACTAAGTACAAACCTGAAAGGTACTGTGGAAACAGAATTGAAGGTTGTGGCAGGATAATGGATCATAGAGAGAGAGGCATCGTGATTAACATAGCAAAGAAACCATGGTTAGAAGACTGGATCTCTTCACACATACATCACAAGCTACTTGTAATAAAACAGTACAAATGAGAAAAAAATCATGATTTCAAATGTGTGAGTGTGTGGACCTACATAAATCACCCATAAAGGATCAAGATACTCCTCATACAAGGCTTTTGGGCTTCAGAATGTTCCCATATTTGGTCCACTTCCATTCTCGTGTGTGTGTGTGTGTGTGTGTGTGTGTGTGTGTGTGTGTGTGTGTGTGTATACCTGCACATTTGGAGGCTAGAGGACCACCTCAAGTGTTACTCCTTAGTTACACCATCCATCGCCTTCAAAACAGGGTCTCTCACTGGCCTGGAGCCCACCAATCCAGTTAGGCTATACCAGCAAGACCCAGGGATCCTCCTGTCTCCACTTCATCATTGCTGGGATGTCAAACTTTTTATATGAGTTCTGGAGATTGAACACAAGTCTTACTGCTTGCAGCACAAGCACTTTACCAGCTAAGCCATCGCTCAGCTCCCTACTTCCATTCTCAGGAATTGTCTTTTCTTTTTCTTAATAAACTGTCTCTACTTCTACTTCTATCTCCCTGGTTCTATTCTCATTGCTTGAGAGGCTGCCATTGCCATCTCATTATATAACTTCAGAACCAATTTCCACTAAGCTACCTCAAAGACCCCTTCTGGTGTAGTACTGATTTCTTATTTAAAGCATAAGAGTTCCTTGAAAGCCACATCATGTCTTCATTGTCTGTGGACTGGTGTATGGTGATATTTTATTTGTACTAAAATGTTATTTGTATGTTAATAAATAAAGTTGCCCGGGGATCAGAGCTATTAGCAAGCCATAGGAAAGCCGGGTGGTGGTGGTGCACACCTTTAATCCCAGCACTTGGTAGACAGAGCTAGGTAGATCTCTGTGTGTTCAAGGATACAGCCAGCATTGGAGACACACACCTTTAATCTCAATACCAACCATAGAAGACCTGGAGGTCTGTACAGGCAGGCAGTGACTAGGAGGTCATGTGGTTGGGTTTACAACCAATGAGAAGGCAGAACAGAAAGTCTATATAAAGACTTTAACACAGGAAGTAGGTCTCTTTCGGAGAGATAGGACAACAGTGACAGTGAAGGGTAAGGTTTTTAGCTCTTAGCACTGACCTCTTGGCTTTCTTCTTTGCATTGGTTCTGTGTTTCTTATTTAATAAGACAGTTGGTTACATCTACGTTTGGCACCCAATGTGACAAGAATCCATTAAAAAATCACTTGGCTTGGCTTGGCAGCAGGTCCGGTTTCCAGCCTGGGTGGCCTGGCTCCCTAGCTCAAGCCCAGGTCGGCTGGGTCTCAGGCCGGACTGACCGTAGCCCCAAGCGATTACACACAACTGTTGCTACTCGCTTAAAGCCGGTGCTACAAACAACTCAGGCCTGCCCTGCCAAAGAGGGCCCCTGCCTGTAAAGCTAACGCACATGGTTGGAGCTTAAGGAAGCCAGAGCCCAGGCTTGACTCGACTCAAGCAGAAACACGTGGCTGGATTTAAGCTTTTAGCCAGAACTTGTGGCTACGCTTTCTTGCGTTCTCTCTCCTCTCTCTCTCTCTCTCTCTCTCTCTCTCTTTCTCTCTGAATTCACACCTGGGACACTAGGTGGCTGTTTTGAAATTCCCTTGGATTTCTACTGTTCTACGCAGACTTGGTAAGTCAATTAAGATATCAAATATTTTAAAGGAAACTATTTAAAAGAGAATTTTTTTCCACATTAAAAAAAATGGGTTTTATGTGTACACTGGAAGAAAATTGGGTTTTGTTTGAAAGTTTGGGCAGTCTGGCAATGGAACAACTATATGAGAAGATTAATATTGATTGAATTATGCAGTTTATTACTTTTCTTATCCTCATTTTACTATTTAAAAAGATAGTCAACTTAAGTGCCAGGATAAAAGTTTTAGAAAAGCCTGTTAAACCTGTAAAAATGAATTATAGATAAATTCAGATTCTGAAAGAAGAAATTAACAGTGAAATTGTTTCAAAATTGGATCATAAGGTTACAGAAAGAAAGCCTGTTTTCACACAGTCACCCTTAATTTATTCGGTAGCCGTACAGCAGCTATCTGGTGCAGAGAATGTACAAAATACTTGGATTCCAGTTGAAATGTTAGACTTATGACGATTTAAGGAGGCAATAACATCTTATGGCATGCATTCCCCATATGTAAAACAAATGTTAAACTCCTGGTCAACATATAATAGGATTATATGACAGGACTGGTGGGAGATGGCACAGGCTGTTCTGGAACCCGTACAACACCTCCAGTGGCAAATGTGGTTCAAGGAGGAGGCTAAAAATATAGAAAAACAATGGAGGGATAAAAGAACACAAGTCTGCCAGGATCAGCTTATTGGAGAAGGCCAATATGCTTCAGTACAAACACAATGTTTATATGATGTCCAAACCCTAATTCTATGTTGAACGGCAGCCTTGAATGCATGGGACAGAGTTGAGGAACAAGGAAAAAAACTGAGTCATTTACAAAGGTCATACAGGACCCAAACGAATCTTTCACAGATTTCTTACAAAGATTGACTTTAGCAGTAAAGAGAATGGTCCCGAATTCAGAAGCCAGTCAGATAATAATCGAATCTTTGGCTTTTGAGAATGCAAATGCAGCGTGCAAGAGAATAATCAGGCTGTTAAAGGCAAGATCTGCACCTTTGGAAGATTGGATTAGAGATACAGTTAATGTAGAGGCTTATGACCATGATGATATGTGGGTAGGAGAAGCAATTTCAAAAAGTTTGAGGAATGTTAGATGTTTTGGATGTGGAAAGCAAGGACATTTGAAAAGGGACTGTAAACAGGTCATTCCTAGAAACAATGTTTCTTCAAGGAACACTGGTAACAGAATGCCCCTTAATTCTGGAGTATGCAGAAGGTGTGGTAAGGGAAAACACTGGACCAACGAATGTAGATCAACAAGGGACAGGCAAGGTAATCCTTTGCCTCAGGCTTGGGGAAACTCCCAGAGGGGCCTCAGGCAGGCGCCCACAGTAAATCCAGTTCAAACCTTTCCTGCAGTTGTAGAATAAACCCCTACTCAGAAATATTAAATAACCAAATGCTTATTGGAATAAATCATGCTGATCAGGATGATGAAACAGAGAGAATAGGAAATTCAGGAAAAAACATAAGGAAAATTTTTTGGCAAACTTCTATTAATGAACAAAGAACAAAATTAACAATAAAAATAAATGGTGTTTTTTTGGTCTGGTCTGGTAGACACAGGTGCAGACGTTACCATAATTGCACCAGAATTTTGGCATCCAACTTGGCCTCTTCAGGAGGTAAACATTCAACTGTTAGGAATTGGGACATTATCTCAAGTGAAACAGAGTGCATGATGGCTCAATTGTATAGGTCCAGAAGGACAGAGAGGAAAATTAAAACCATATGTGGCTAACATAGCTATGAACCTGTGGGGTCGAGAATTGTTGCAACAATGGAATACTCAGATTACTATCCCTCCAATCTTAGAAACAAATCATAAACTAGCACATGTTTCTGAGAGAAGTATTAGAAGGCATTATTCTGAGTGGTCACCAGCCATCCACGTTATACAAGAACAGGGCACAACAACTGATGATCTCCCAAAGACACCAACAGCTCTACCTTTAAAATGGTTAACAGACAAGCCTGTATGGGTCCAGCAATGGCCTTTAACAACAGAGAAACTACAGGCTTTAGAAGAGCTGGTAGAAGAACAGTTAAATGCTCAGCATATTGAAGAATCAACCAGCCCTTGGAATTCTCCTGTATTTATTATTCAAAATAAATCTGGTAAATGGAGAATGGTAACAGACTTTAGAGCAATTAACAAAGTAATTCAGCCAATGGGCTCTCTACAATCTGGAATTCCTTTGCCTACTCTGTTACCAAAAGGATGGCCTCTCATAGTTATTGATTTAAAAGACTGTTTCTTTTCAATACCCTTACAAGAAAAAGACAGAGAAAGATTTGCCTTCACGGTGCCTACTTACAATAATTCTCAACCAGTTAAAAGATTTCAATGGAGGGTCCTCCCACAGGGAATGTTGTACAATATTTTGTACAATAGCCATTGGAAGTGATACGTAAAAAATTTCCTAAATCTATAATTTATCATTATATGGATGATATTTTACTAGCTGATTCAAATGCAGATACTTTAGAAAGAATGTTTGAAGAAGTAAAGAAAATTTTGCCTTGCTGGTGATTACAAATTGCTCCTGAAAAGATACAAAGAGGAGATTCTGTTAATTATTTAGGATATAAAATAGAGCTACAAAAAATTAGACCTCAAAAGGTGCAAATTAGGAGAGATCGACTACAAACTCTCTTAATGACTTTCAAAGATTATTTGGAGACATTTCTCATCTATGAACTATTGTTGGGGTAAAAAATGATGAACTGAATAATTTGTTTAAAACCTTAGAAGGTGACAAGGACTTAAATAGTCCAAGAGAATTATCACCTGAAGCTGAGAAAGAATTGGCCTTGGTAGAAAAGAAAGTACATGAAGGGCATATGGATCGTATTGATCCAAAGATTGCATGGATCATGAACCATGGATTGCATTTTGGTTATTTTACCTTCTAGGCATTCTCCTACAGGAATATTAATGCAGAGGGAAGATATTATATTGGAATGGATATTTTTACCAAATAAACCAAATAAAAAATTAAAAACTTATGTGGAAAAAATCTCTGACTTGATTTGGAAAGGAAAATTGAGACTTCGTCAATTAGCAGGAATAGACCCAGCAGAAATTGTCGTACCTTTAACTAAGGAGGGCATTGAAAAATTATGGACAGAAAGCGAACCTTGGCAAAGAGCTTGCAGTAATTTTTTGGGAGAAATTAACAGCAAATATCCCAAAAGTGATAGAATTGATCTTATAAAGAGAGCTGATTCGATCTTGCCTCGAATTGTATGGGAAAAACCCATATCTGGAGTTCACACATTTTATACAGATGCCAACAAACAAGGAAAGGCAGGTTACAAATCAGAAAATTTAAGTAAAGTAGTTCAAAGTCCTTATAATTCAGTTCAAAAATCAGAGTTGTATGCTATTCTGTTGGTATTAATGGATTTTTTCAGAACCTCTCAACATAGTAACTGACTCTCAGTATGCTGAAAGAGTAGTATTACATATTGAGACTGCAGAATTTATCCCTGATGCTTCAGAATTAATTTCACTATTTATTCAATTACAAGATACAATCAGGAAAAGGACTCATCCTTTATATATAACTCACATTCGATCCCATACTGGTCTGCCAGGCCCTCTAGCACAAGGCAATAATGAGATTGATAAATTATTGATAGGAAATGTGCTGGAGGCCTCAGAATTTCATAAAAAACATCATGTCAATAGTAAAGGTTTAAAAAAGGATTTTTCCATAACCTGGCAACAAGCCAAAGAAATAGTAAAGAAATGTCCTACTTGTTCCTTCTACAATCAAACGCCATTACCAGCAGGATGTAACCCAAAGAGTACTCAGAGGAATGAAATCTGGCAGATGGACGTGTTTCACTTTGCAGAATTTGGAAAACTGAAATATGTACACCACACCATCAATACTTATTCAGGATTTCAATGGGCAACTGCTTTGAGTTCTGAAAAAGCTGATTTTGTAATCACTCATTTGCTAGAAGTTATGGCCATTATGGGTATACCTGCACAAATCAAAACTGATAATGCTCCATCATATGTCTCTGTTAAAATGAAACAGTTTTTTGCTTATTATAATATAAACCATATTACAGGTATACCACATAATCCTACAGGTCAAGCAGTTATAGAAAGATCAAACAGAACTCTAAAGGATATGCTAAATAAACAAAAAGGAGTAACAAAACCCCCAGAAATAGACTACATAATGCTCTATTAACTTTGAATTTTCTCAATGCCAATGAGAAAGGAACAACAGCTGCAGAGAGACATTGGATAATAGAAAAAAACTACAGAATTAAATCAACCTATATACTTTAAGGATGTGCTGACCTCAGAATGGAAACCAGG